>NC_061862.1:33109521-33409521 GCF_907164915.1 Impatiens glandulifera | reverse complement strand
TAAGGGCCAATCGGTAGACCAGATTGCATACCGGGGGATGATCGGCTCTCTTCTATACCTAACTGCGAGTAGACCGGACATTCTGTTTGCGGTCGGTGTGTGTGGGAGATTTCAAACAAATCCAAAGCAATCCCATTACACAGCCGCAAAGAGGATACTGAAATATCTGAAAGGCACACCTGATGTCGTCCTATGGTACCCAAAGGACTCGTCCTTTAATCTAACAAGTTACTCAGATGCAGACTATGCAGGGTGTAAAATTGACAGGAAAAGCACGAGCGGTACGTGCCAATTTCTAGGTGACCGACTGGTGTCATGGCACAGCAAGAAACAGACATCGGTGGCCACATCAACTGCGGAGGCTGAATACTTGGCGGCCGGAAGTTGCTGTTCACAGCTCCTCTGGATCCAACAACAGCTGAAGGACTTCGGTGTCATAGCCGAAGAATCCCCGATCTTCTATGACAATACAAGTGCCATTGCAATCACCTACAACCCGGTTCTTCACTCCAGAACCAAGCATATCGACATAAGGCATCACTTCATCCGGGAGCATGTCACGCTGAAGCATATCCGGCTGGAATACGTATCGACCGATCAACAAGTAGCCGATATCTTCACGAAGCCTCTACAGGAAGCTAAGTTCTCTCAATTTAGGCTTACTCTCGGCTTAACCGACATTAGCCAAATCCTTCCAAAGGATGCTTAAAGGGAAACCGGTTCAGACAGACAAAACCGGTAATTCTTCCTAAACTGTTGAACTTCGAATCTTCAGGGTGTCTGTGGAAGAACCGCCTAGTTTATCAGATAGAGTAAACCGACCGGCTACTTGGTGCATGCACCAAATAACCGCATCGGGATGAACAACTGATACCTGACCGGTTCGGAAGCAAGCTACCCTAGATTATTTGAATTTCAAACAAAAGAGGAATAATTATCAGGGTTTAAGGATATCTGTTCTGAAACATTACCCTCTCAAAGTAAAACTGGTCGCGCCTAAAAAGACGTGAAGATCTTTTGATATCTTTCACAGTCCAGGCCTATGACCAACAACCTAGTCTGAAAAACCTGCTTATTTCATGCAATATCTTATATCCTGCAGTCAATAGACACTATCTCATTTAATACCTGGACAATAGGATAGTCCCCAAACTAGTATTTAAGGGAAGCACACATTCACTAAAACATTCACAAGACAAAACACATCCTCTCACTAAGGCAACCATGTCTCAGTTCCCAAACATTCTTCAAGTTGATTTTCAATCTTGCTCAGTACCGAGCACTATGAAGTGTATAGGATGATTAAGGCTCTGGAAGATACTGGCCTTCAGTATTTTCTGGACGATAAGCAAACTGTTTACCCTGAATCCATTCTGGAGTTTTTCTATAATGCCAGAGTGTTCAGGGGTACCCCTCATTTTGATACCCACATTCAATCCAAGGTGGGGGGTATTATCTTCGATTTCACCGAGAAGGACTTCGCTTGGTGCTTTAGTCTGCCCAAGCAAGGGCTGACAGACCTCAACCCACCGGCCAACATTAAGGCTGAGGTCTCCCTCTCTCTTGCCCGGTCGGATGAGCCGGTTGACGATCATGGCACTAAGTCACACCTGAGGGCTGAATATCAGCTCCTCAACGATGTAATAGGTAGGGGCATCTTCGGAAGGGATGTCACCAACACCTACTGTGCCGCGACCTTCAACATGATGGCGGCTATTGTCACCGGTACGCCGGTAAACTGGTCCAGGGTGCTATTCGACGTCCTCATCTTGATGGTCGGCATCCGGTCAGTCGGTCTCATTCCCCAAATAAGCAGCCTTCTCGTGGAACTTGGTGTCCCAACCTGTCCCGGCGAAGGTTTGAACCAAGCCCAGGTGCTAACCAGAGAGATAACCGACTCATTCTATGATCGGTTTGAGAGAGCCTGGAGGAGGAGGAACTTCAATCCCCTCCGTGAAGTCAATTCCCGCGCACCCTAAGTCACTCCTTCTTGCACCCGGTCGTTTTGCAGTATGTACCGGGTGTATCTTTATCCAACATCATTATGATCACTTCGGCTTCTCTTATGTCTTTCCTCGGTTTTATTTCCATCGGTCTCTTTTGTTTACTACTCATTATGTTATTGCATTTAATGAAAACGGTCTTTAATCAATGAGGTACCTCCCAAACTAACTAAATATTCAATACCCAACTAACTTGGTTACCCTTCAACAAACATTTACCTCGAAGACCGCAAATAGTCAAAAAGCACACTCTGCCCAATGACCTTGGAAACACAAAGATTCTTTTGCTTAATAAAACAAAACTAACAATCAAAGCTTATGTTTTCCCTCCAAAACCGACCCTATATAAGGAGCCATCCTCTAACCAACTTACCACATACGAAAGCATAAAAACACTTCTAAAATACTTTGAATTTCATCTCTCTCAATATCGTAATCATGCCGAGCCGAACATTGGGAAACTTCTTAAGCATTGACTTCGACTCTTGCATGGGAGAGAGTGTCGGAAATCCTGAACAGGAGCTCATATTTCACTCTCTCACTGCAACCGGTCTTCAACCTTTTCTATAAGAGGCCGCTCCAATTCTCCTAGAGGATGTCAAGGCCTTCTTTCGAAGCGTCTGCATCAGGGGAAAGTATATCGTCTCTACCATCAGAGACCACACATTCTGGATCGATGAAGCTGAAATTGCTTCACTATTCGACCTACCCACTGAAGGATTCTTTGACTTTCCAACCATAGAGGACCTAGCGGGATTTGAACTCGCCCAATATCTATCAGCCACCCCTTCTCCGGTGGAACACTATGGGCCAAAAACCCAGCTTGCTAGTCACGGTCAACTACTTCTCGAAATCGTGACCCGTTCGATCCTGTGTCAATCGCCGAATCAACGGTATTCTAGAAATACCTACAACATTATGACCCACATCCTTTGCGAATCGGCCATCAACTGGTCAACGGTCATATTCGAAAACCTCAAGAATATGGTGCTGACCAAGAGAGGTCTCGGTTATGCACCGCATATCAGCAAACTGATTCTTGGGTACCGGCCGGAGTTTGGACCAGGGACACCGGCCTCCTCCTCGAACATCCTCGACAAGGATTCGGCAATAGACCGAATTTCTAGAATGTCTTTCCCATAGGCTGTACTTTCCGTTACTTATGTATGCCTATTCCAATACCGATTCTTTTATCGGTTTTCTTTCCGCAATGTTTCTTGAATTCAATCTCACTCTAGTTTAAATGACCGGGTCTTCTTAATACCTTGAATATTTATCTAAGTAACCGGTCAACATCTTCAAAACCGCGTTCTTTTCCGGTCACATAAAATCGCTTAACATAAAAAGATTTCAAACACTCTGATCATTCGAAATAACCGATTAAACTTAGAAACCGCACCATCAATCGGTTTCAAAACGAAGAGTTCGTCATCAATGGCATAAGCAAAAGTTTTGGAGGGAAATTTCCCGCCCAAAAAATGTCGCCCCCCTGGTTTACCGCCCATGGTTTGGCGCCAACTATCTCCCGCCCATGGTTTGCCGCTTCTTTCAACTTAGAGGGAAATTTCCCGCCCAATGTTGATGGGACGGTTGGGCGTCCAAACCGAATCTATAAAAGGGACTCTCGGTCATTTTATTTCATTCTCACGCGAATCTGCTTTCTCTCTCTAAGCTCTCTAACTCTCTGAAGCGGTTATTTCTCAAACTCTCTCAAATCCTCTAAAATGGGACGTGATTCGGCTTTGTTTAGGCACCTATCTCAGGTGGATTTCGAGGAAATCCGGCTGAAAGGTACGTCCGAGGCAAAGGAGGTTATTGACCGGGTAGTCAAAACTAGTCTGGGATATTTCCTTGGCGGTCCTCATGTCCTCTACAAAGATGCGGTCGAGGAATTCTTCAAAACCGCAACTATCTCAAATGACAAAATCACCGCAACTGTATGCGGTACTGAAATAGAGCTCATCGAGGCATCGGTGGCAGAAAGTCTGCGCCTTCCAACCACCGGCCAGGATGCAACGGCAGACATAGAGCACAAAACCTTTGAGGCGGCTTGCCAGATTCTATCGGCAACTAAAGAGCCGATCAAAGTATCCGGCAGCAAACAAATGTTGAAGCCTGAGTATATCCCAATATGTGACATCTTCGCAAGGGCGATTCTGGCGAGGGGAGGAAACTACAGCAACCTTACAAAGGACAAAATCAGGATGCTGATCGGCCTGATAGAGGGAAGAAAGGTCAATTGGGCAAAAGCGGTGTTCAGCAACCTAATGGATATGGTGAAACCTGATTCAAACCGGTCGTGGGGATACGCCGTTCCCCTCGGTAAGATCTTCCTTCACCACAATATCAACATAGGTCCCGGCGTCGTTGTCGCAGATCGATGCCTCATCAGATCAAAGCAATTCTTAGAAAGGAAGCAGCCGGCCCCCGGTTCCACAGGTGGCCGAAAGAAGAAAGCCGATAAGAAAGCGGCCCCGGCCAAAGCAAAGGCCGAAAGCAAAGAGAAAGTAACTTTCTCGGAACCGCCGCAGCAAACCGAGGATGAGGAGTCGGCTTCCTTCTCTGAGAGAACCGACACGGAGAAAACCGAGGACGAAAGATCGGTCAATGAAGACGACAATTCGGCCCAGAGCCCCAATGATGCCGGACCTAACACCAACCCTAAGACAACCGAAGGTGGTGAAGAGGATGATGAAGAGGACGGTGAAGAAGCCGATGATGAAGGCGGCGACAAAGAGAAAGAGGAGGCCGAAGAAACAGAGGCCGATAGGATATCTCTGAAACTCCTTCAGGGCGTCAAAAAGCGAGCCGAGTCAATTGAAGAATTATACCTGGAATGGCACGACCACCGGTACGGCACACCGTATAGAGAAATCCTATCGGGCCACACAGACTTGGAGTGCCTCCACAGATTGGAGGAAGTGGAGGACTTAATCATGAATCTTACAAACTCCAACACACTTCAAGAGGTATTACACCGAACCTGCCTCTTGAAACCGAAAGTCCAACTACGGAAGCTAACAACACGTATCCGGAAAATTACGGAGGAGCTCAAAGCGATGGGACCGGAAGACACCTTAGCACCGCGGGTGTTAAAAAGGCTTGAAAAAGCCAAAGGGGAACTCATTCAAGAAATCGAACGGCTAGAAGCAATATGCAGCCAAATGAAAATACCGGTCTATACTGCTCCCCAGATCGAAACGACACCGGATCACTGCCCAACTCCTCCGAAGGAGAATGCAGCATCAAAGGAATCCGATGAAAGAGCGGATCCTAATCCCCCAGGCAATCCCCTCCTCCACAACCGGAAGTCTCCGCATCAGACTTCACAAAGAAATGGGTTGAGGGCCGTCTTCAAAGGATTGAAGCCTCAACCGCAGAGCGGATTGACAGCCGAATTCAGGAGTTTGAAGACTCCGCGGTTCAGCCATTCAAGGATAGGGTCCAAAGAATCACTGGCTCGGCACTCAAGTTCGCCGACAACACATGGTATCTCTTGAATTCCAATCGGGACCGAATCTCAGAAATAGACGAAGCTCTGCAGGGAGAGGCGGCTCTGCGCGGTAATATGTTAAGCGAACCGCAATCCTAGAGGACTTGACCTCCGAGTTAAAGGGAAACTTCGACCGGCTTGAAAGAGAGACCGATCACCGATTGACAACGATGGCTGATGACCTGGTTGGCACAACACTCGATCGGGTCTCCGAACTCGAGAAGAAAAATGTGGATCTCGTGGCCGAACTTAAGGCGCTCTCCGAACAGGTTGCCGAATTGCTGAGGGTAAAGATGAACGCGGACGCCGCGGCTGTAGCGGCTGATGCTGAAACGGCTAAGAGGGTCCAGGATGCGCTAGATGCCGAAGCAAGTAAGGAGAAGGAGGCACCGCGTTCATCTCAACTTACCGAAGAGGAAGAGGAAGCCGCGCGGATTAAAAGGGGAGAGGCCTTGTTCCCAGGACTTGCTAAGAAAGCATCCGCTCAAGCTGTGGAGGATGCTGAGCGGTTGGAAAGGGAAAAACGGAGGCTGGAAGGCTACGAAGTCGAAAACAAGAAGAAAAAGGCGGCCACCTCCACTTCGGCGCCGAAAAAGCGAAAGAGGGAAGCCCCAAAGAAAGTTCAAATAGCCGACCTGCTCGATGAGGTCACTGAAACGGTCATCACGAGTACATCGCAGCAGGCTGATCAAGTCGAAGAGGAAGTTGAAGAACAACTGCAGTCCCGGTCTACAAGACGACGACCTTCTGAACCGACCAGTCGACAGCAACCGAAGAAGAAAAAGAAGAGCATATATGACTTCTCGGACTCGGAATAGGGGCTCTCTTTCCTTTACTTGTCTTAGCGTTTCTTTTACATATCATATTATCTTCGGTTATCTATCTTATATATAAAACTATTTTTGAAACCGGACATCTTTTGCGTCTCCACTTAGTTTTGATAATTTTAAATAAAATAATCAAAAAGGGAGAAATTGATAAGATAAAGATAAGACTTTTCCAAAAAATTTCTCAAAATTTTTCGAAAAGTTCTCCTAAGTCAGTTTCAAAATCCGGACAAATAAAACAACCGGCCTACGGTTGCAAACTTACATGATTTTGATAATTTTAAATAAAATAATCAAAAAGGGAGAAATTGTTAGATAAAATCAGACCGGTTCAAATAAACCTAACTTAAATAAATTTTCCATGCAGGAACAAGGAACCGGACCGGATAAACAAAAGAACCGGCTAAGAAAACTAACCGGTCAAGCTAGTAAACCGACCAAAAATACCTGGAACCTGACCGCACAAAGAAAAGATCGGCCAAAGCTTAAAACCGGAAACATCAAACAGCCGATCAGCCACAAGGCAGAGGAATAACCGGAAGAAGTCCGGTTACATCACTCGTACCGGAAGCAATCCGGTTAAGTCAAATGACCGACCTGTACAAGAAGACAATTTGGGTATCTGTTGAGAATGATACCAAAGGAACAGACTCAACACTTCCATATCCATACAAGTTTGAGGAAAGTCTGCAGGCTGCAGAAGACAGTCCTACCGGATCTTTCCACTTCGGGATAAGTCAGAAAGGAGATCTTCCAAGTACAGACAACTGTCCAACAGACAGTGTCTACATTGAGTAAAAGACAAACCCAGCAGGTTTGTCTTACAAACCGGAAGAACAGACAGCCAGGTCTGAGACATAATGCCAGGTCTGAGCTTGACCATCAGGTCTGAGGAAACGACCGCAGGTCTGAATCTCTGAAACATTGAATCACTGCACCTCTGTTCAGCCAATCAGATTCAAGGCAGTGAAATATGACCGTTGGCATATTTCACCTATAAAAGGGGCAGTTGAAGAAGAGTAAATGCGGGACAAGTAAGATACAGTGAAACAAGTGAGAAACTTTAAGAGCATTTATTCTACAAGTGATAAGATTGTGTTGTTCTAAGAAAGCCTAAGTGCTAAAGTTAAAGTGTGTTTTACAATTTCGGTGTAAATTGTAAGAGTGTTATCGAGCAGAAAATAAGTCTCGATCGGATTGTACTTGTATTCCTTAGTGAATATCCTTCTCGCGGTTTCGAGAGGAAGGGGTGACATAAGAGTTTTATCTCCGAACATCCATAAAATCTGTCTTGTTATTTACTTTCTGCCGGCTCCATTGCCTAACCGATTAACTCAACTACACCGCTCTAAACCGACTCTATACTATCCATACCGAATTTCCAGACTACCGAAACCGACCCATCAAATCTCAAATCTCCATCATCTAAAACCGATTCTGCCTATCATATAAGCGTGCCGCTTCAACCTGAAAGCAAACCTCTTCCGCGCTTGAACTTAGTTCAAGGGTTTGTGACAGGTTGTGTAGTATTGAAACCCTGGTGTTAATCTCTAACCGGATTAACCACCACCTTACGAGTAAGAACCGCTAACCGGTCCAACCCCCGGTCCTCCAGCGGCTACCTAGATCCTAACAATATGGTTCGAATCAAATATAGTTTACACACACACTTAGTTCACTATTAAACAGAACACTTTCTGTTCAATTACAAGATGAAGAATATCACTTCGCTAAAGGTGTTTTGATTCTAACTCTCTCTTGATTCACACATAGTACAATCAGAAAGATGCTTCACAGAATGAGTTCAGTAAGCAAGATGATTGAGTAGTTTCTCTCTCTACAAAATATGATTGCTTGTTCGTAAGAATGGCAGTTGTGCTTGTTAAGGCAAATTGTTCGTTGTCCTTGAGATTTATTAAATATTGAGCATGAGCTAACGGTCGAATCTTCAAGAATGATACGTGGCACTCTTCCATTGGAAAGCCTCCATTGTACACAACAGGTTCTGAGCACAAGGATCGTGGAAGTACATCACTAGTAGTGCGCTGAATATTCCATCAGGGATGTACCTACAAAACAAGTAATGTGAGGAAAATTTTCTTACGTGGCATTCCTTGATTGGATGCATATAGCTGTTGTACTAATCTTCACTAGAAAGTGGAGCAGGAGTAGGGTACAGCTATAGCACGTGGGTAGGTGAAATGCTAGATTCAAGCGTACTACTTAAACTGAGCATTAGACGTATTTCAGTTAGACGGATTACGAAAATCAGTCTAATGAAATAAGTCATCTCCTTCTAATAGAAAAACGTCTTTTAGACCGCCTGGTCTAATAGAATTAGACTCGCGTTTAATTATTCAATAACCATTAGACTACACGTCTAACTCCACTGAGTTAGACTGCACGTCTAATTCCGGTTCTACCTCAGACTTGTCTAAAGGAGTTAGACGCACGTCTAACTTTCATTAAATAGACTACACGTCTAATTATTCAATAACCATTAGACTGCACGTCTAACTCCATTGAGTTAGACTGCACGTCTAATTCCGGTTCTACCTCAGACTTGTCTGAAGGAGTTAGACGCACGTCTAACTTTCATTAATTAGACTACACGTCTAATTATTCAATAACTATTAGACTGCACGTCTAACTCCACTGAGTTAGACTGCACGTCTAATTCCGGTTCTACCTCAGACTTGTTTGAAGGAGTTAGACGCACGTCTAACTTTCATTAATTAGACTACACGTCTAATTATTCAATAACCATTAGACTGCAAAAAAATCCACCTTCTTCTTCAATCTCCACAAACCATGCGCTCCACGTCTAACTCCACTGAGTTAGACTGCACGTCTAATTCCGGTTCTACCTCAGACTTGTCTGAAGGAGTTAGACGCACGTCTAATTTTCACATTCTATTAGACTGCACGTCTAACTCCACTGAGTTAGACTGCACGTTCAATTCCACATAAATTAGACTACTCGTCTAATTGTAAATATATTAGACTACACGTCTAACTCTGATGAGTTAGACTGTACGTCTAATTCCGGTTATCAATTAGACTACCCGTCTAATCGTAAACATATTAGACTTACGTCTAATTCCGTGTATTCATTAGACTTACGTCTAATTCTTTACATTCATTAGACTACACGTCTAACTCCGATGAGTTAGACTGTGCGTCTAATTCCGTGCATTCATTAGACTGCACGTCTAACTCCGATGAGTTTGAATATACGTCTAATTATATGCATTAAACTTACGTCTAATTTCGTGTATCTATTAGACCGTCCGTCTAATTACACGTCTATTAGACTACACGTCTAACTCCGATGAGTTAGACTGTAAGTCTAATCTTATGCAATGAAAGCCAAAATCGGTCTAATGACTCTCCTTAGATCCAAGTCTTATGACATATTGTTTCAATACACCTGTATCAAAACTCATAAGTTATTTCATCATCAAAATCTCAGTGGTTAAATTATATTAACACTTAGTCAAAATAATTTGACCCAACAAATGAAAAGACTTTTTTACTTAAGAATGGTTGATGGTACTTCTTTCACTACTCATTTGAATGAATTCAATACAATTGTGAATCAATTGCTATCTGTTGAGATTGGTTTTGGGATGAAGTTAGTGCCCTAATTTTGTTAGCATCTTTACCAAATAGTTGGGAACCTATGAGGGCAGCAATTAGTAATTCAATTGGAAATGCAAACTGAAATTTGTTGAAGTTAGAGATCGTATTCTTGTTGAAGAGGTTCGTAAAATTGATTCTGGTGAAACATTCAAAGGTTCTGCTCTGAATGTGGAAAATAGGGGTAGAGATAATGATAGAAATTTCAACCGAGGTAAGAGAAGATCTATGTCAAAGAGCAAGAGAAATCAGTCCAAGTTTGGGAGGATATTTGAGTGCTAGAATTGTGGTAAACATGGTCATTTAAAGAGGAACTGCAAAGCACCGAAGAAAAACTGTGATGATAAAAATGATGCAGCCAACGTTGTTACAAAATCTGTCACTGATGTGTTACTTATGTCTTTTGATAGCCCGATAGATTCATGGGTTTTGGACTCAGGAGCGTCTTTTTACACCACTGCTCACAAAGAATTAATGGAGAATTATGTGGCTGGAAACTGTGGGAAAGTTTATCTCGCAAATGGTGAGCCACTGGATATTATTGGCATCGGTGACATAAAATTGAATATGGCAAATGGTTATGTTTGGAAGATTAATAACGTGAGACACATTCCAGGTTTAATGCACAATTTGATTTCTGTTACACAACTTGATGAAGAAGGTCACAATTTCAGTTGTGGAAATGGTTTGTGGAAGGTGACTAAAGGAGCAATTGTTGTTGCTCGAGGTCACAAAAGTGGAACGTTATACACGACTTCAACTTGTAGAGAAACAGTTGTTGTTGTAGTTGATGACTCGAAGAACAGTGAGTTGTGGCATTGTAGGTTGGGCCATATGAGTGAAAAGGGGATGAAAATTCTTTTGAAGAATGGACAGATTCCAGAACTGAAGTTTGTTGAACATTAGTTATGTGAAAACTGCATTCTTGGAAAACAGAAACGGGTGAGTTTCTTAAAGATTGGGAAGGAGCTCAAGAAAGAAAGGCTATAGTTGGTACACACTGATGTGTGGGGACCTGCACATGTTTCTTCTATTGGCGGATCACAATACTACGTGACGTTTATAGATGATTCAACAAGAAAGGTATGGGTATATTTTATGAAACACAAGTCTGAAGTATTTGTTATTTTCAAGAAATGAAGGCTTTGGTTGAAAATAAAACAAATCAGAAAGTTAAGTGCTTGAGATCTGACAACGGAGGTTAATATATCAATTCAGATTTCAAAGAGTATTGTGATGTGAATGGGATCAGTATGGTGAAGATTGTTCCCTAAACGCCTCAAGAGAATGGAGTAGCTGAACGAATGAATCGAACATTGAACGAGCGTGTTAGAAGCATGAGATTGCATGCACGGCTGCCTAAAATCTTTTGGGAAGAAGCTATTAATATTGCTGCCTATTTGATAAATAGGGGACCCACTGTTCCTCTTGAATTTAGAATTCTTGAAGAAGCATAAAGCAATAAAAAGGTAAATCCTTCTTATTTGAAAGTGTTTGGTTGTTTATCATATGTTCATATTAATGAATGTGATAGGAGAAAGCTTGATACAAAATCTAATAAATGTTTTTTCATTGGTTATGGTGATATCGAGTTTGGTTATCGTTTCTAAGATAATCAAAATCGAAAGATCATTCGTAGCAGAAATGTTATCTTTAATGAACAGATTCTCTACAAAGATTTTGTTGGGAAGACAACAGATGGTGATTCCAAGTTTGAAGAGATTGGTACAGTCGATTTGAGAGAATTTTCAGCTGAATATATACCGGTTGTCGAAGAAGAATAATGTGTTGTTGAAAATGAAATCGTTGAGAACGTGGCCCTAGAGGTAAATCAGTAAACACCAGTTATATAGTTGAGAAGATCATCAAGAAATCGAAAATCAGTTGAGAGGTGGTCTGCATCTCTGAACTATATCTTGTTGACAGATAGAGGTTAACCTGAATGTTATGAGGAAGCAATACAATCTAATTAATAGATTAAGTGGGATTCTGCTATAAAAGATGAGATGGACTCGTTAATGTTGAATCAGACTAAGGAGCTCACTGAGCTACCAAAGGGAAAGAAAGCACTTCACAACAAATGAATCTTCAGGATTAAAGAACAACATGATAAAACCATGAGGTACAAGGCAAGATTGGTTGTGAAAGGATTTCAACAGAAATAAGGTATTGACTACAATGAGATCTTCTCTCTAGTAGTTAAATTGATGACAATCAGAGCTATTTTGAGTTTGGTTGTGAAAGAAGACATTCATCTTCAACAAATGGATGTCAAAACTGTTTTTCTTCATGGTGATTGTGATTTAGATGAAGAGATTTATATGCGACAACTAGAAGGATTTGAAATCAAAGGAAAAGATGTGCTTGTGTGTAAGCTTCAGAAGAGTCTGTATGGTTTGAAACATGCTCCAAGGAAATGGTACAAGAAGTTCGATATCTTCATGAAAAGTAACAATTTTCTAAAGTGTGAAGCTGATCATTGCTGCTATATTAAGAGGTTTGATAAATTGTACATTAATCTGCTCCTCTATGTTGATGACATGTTGATTTTTGGAGCAAGTTTGTATAAGATTAACAAGCTCAAGAAAGAGTTGTCTAAAAAGTTTGCAATGAAGAATTTAGGTGTTGCTAAACAAATCCTTGGGATGAGAATTTTCAAGGATGAAGAAGTTCTCAAGCTTTCACAAGAATAATATGTGAAGAAAGTTCTTAGCAGGTTCAACTTGTATGATGCAAAACCAGTTACTACCCCCTTAGCTAGTCACTTCAGACTATCTAAAGATCAGTCGCCTTCAACAGAGGAGGAGAAAAATTACATGGTCACTGTTCTGTATGCCTCTGCCATTGGTTGTATTATGTATGCGATGGTTTGTACAAGACCAGACATTGCACATGCAGTGGGAGTTGTTAGCAGATTCATGAGCAACCCGGGTAGACAACATTGGGAAGCAGTAAAGTGGATATTAAGATATTTAAGAGGAAGTACGGGTCTCGCTTTGTGTTTTCGAAAGTCTAATATGGGTTTGGAAGGATATGTTGATGCTGACAATAGTGGTGATGTTGATAGTAAGAAGAGCACAACATGATACATTTACTCTGGGAGGTACTGCAATCAGTTGGGTTTCAAAATTGCAGAAGATTGTTGCTCTTTCTAGTTGTGAGGCAGAGTATGTTGCTATGACAGAGGCTGCTAAGGAGATGATGTGGTTACAACCCTTTTTGTGAGAATTGGGTCAAGACTACGAGGGAAGTGTGTTGCGATGCGACAGTTAGAGTGTCATTCATTTGGAAAAGAATTATGTTTATCATTGTAGGACGAAGCCTATACAGGTTCGTTATCATTTCATCCGGTTAACTTTAGAAGATGGAGTATTAGCTCTTGAGAAGATTCTCGGGAGTGAGAATTCAGCTGATATATTGATGAAAGTTGTGACAAATGAGAAACTGAAGTTGTGTGCAACTTCAGTTGGTCTTCTTCGTTAAGACACTAGATGGAAAGTCGCCACCGATCAAGAGATGATGAAGTTAGTCTCCAAGTGGGAGATTGTTGAGTTATGGAGCCTACACTTATAATAAACTCTACAAGTGTTAATTAGAGTTTATTGGGTTTGTATTTGGTTTTGGGCTTGGGCCTGACCAATAATTATTTAGGTTTATTACCTGAATGTTTACCCTATAAATATGTGATTATTAAGGTTTAAAAATAAGAGAATTAATTCTAGAGAAATAAAGTGTGAGGCAAAAAACTCTGTATTCTATATTCTTCTTCATAGTGAAATCTGATGGTGGCTGAAGTGGATGTAGCTCAATTTGAGTGAACCACTATAAATTTGTGTCTCTTTCTTGCATATTTACAGATTATTTTAAGCTAGTCGGATTTGGGAGATACAAATTCTAACATTAACATGTGAATCATTATTATAATTCATTCCAGCTTCCAGCGTGATCTAGGTTCTATTCTTCTACCTTCTTATGATAAATTGGGAACGAATTTCTAATGTTAGGATGTTCAACCTTGGACCCACATTTTTTAAAAACAAAGTTTGTTTTATTCAAACTCGTCCGAAAGAGGTATTCTTTAGAATGGAAATTTGACATACTCCATTAAATAATTTTAAAATAATATTTTGAATTTTTATATTCAAAATAATTGAAAGGAGGGATTAAAAGAACTAAATTAAGTTTAATTATGATTAATTATTGTAGTAATTAAGTTCTAGTTAGGAAAATATTTGAAAATCCAAAAATAGTTTGAGGAGCTCAATCCATGATGTTTCATATTAGATGACTATCCTTAAAGGACGAACTTAATAGTTTTCTGAATTTGAGCATGAAGTACATCTTTAGTAGCATGCACATCATTCATGAGTCTTTTAATAAAACAACAATGTCTACTAAAACATGAACAACAAAATCAAACAAAGACCAAACATATTTTATTAAGTATAAGCCATTATGTGGCGGCTAAAAAGAAGGAAATTGAATGGTGGAAGCACATTTGCCTCTTGGAAAGACGGGGCATTGAATAAATTGGGACCCAGAAGTATCAACGCACAGATACACTTGGTAGAGTTGTCTATTCCCAGAAGAATCACTGTTACACTCTATAAATGGCGTATGCCCCGTCGCACCTTCAATAGCCTGCTTAATGCTGGTCAGGCTGTATTCTCCACCGTTGGGCTCAATTCCTGCGTCCACAAGTACTTTCAAAAGATCAACCTTTGCATTCAGGTTCAGAGCTGACTTGAAGTAGCCGTTTTGATCTAAAACTGACTCAGAACAGGTCCCATGTTTCTCCCATTCATGGTTCCAGAATGCAGAACCGTCGCCGCTAGGGCAGGCCAACGTTGGCCAATTCCTTTGCATTCTGCTAATAAGATCCGATACCTAAATATATATATTTAATCAAAACCCAGAAGTTAGAAATATTTAATTCAAATAGAAGATGAAGAAGAAGATATCACCTTTGATTGGTCGTAAGGACTGTCGGGGTCGCAATTGGACGGATAAGACCCGTCATTGTAATTTGGCCACAGACCGTGGATTCCAAATGCGGCAGCAGGTTTTCCAGACTTTGGATAGCAACAACTTTGAGCGGTATCACAGTAAGATCCAGGCCACTATATATATATATATGAAATCAATCAATCAATCAAAACAGAGACAAGTATATATATTTATATAGTTTTCTGGACGAACCTGTTGAACAAAGTAGAAGAAATCAAAGTCTTTAGCAATTCCCAAGGCTAAGAGATTGAACAAGACTAAGACCACAGCTAATTTCACAGCCATTTTCAGATGATCTAGATTGTGATGAGATTCTACAACTCATAAGCTACGTTTATAAATAATAAAGTCTTGATGAAATGTGAACACAAATTAAGGGATGGTCCAGTATGAGGAAATCTCTCACCTTCATTAATTGTTGCGAAACTTATTTTGATTTCATGATGCATGTGTGTGAAACTGTTAATAGAAAGTGGCCGCCCGTCTTCCTTCTAATAATTTATTGGATGGATCCGCTTTCAGTTTTCTCGGGAAAATCAATAGCCTTTTGTTTATGGTTTGGTCGGTCTACTGTTTTAGAATATTCCTAAGAATCTATAACCTTTTATTCAATTCTAGTTACTCTTTCGTCTTACAAATATATATGAATACAGATTTTCTTTTCCCACCTTTATATGCTTGTTTAACTCTTGGATTTTGTCTCATTCTATTTAAACTAATCTTAAGCATATTGTGATTTTATTCAGTCAAAATATAAAATAGGTGATCTGTTTCCTTAACTTATTCACATAGATAACTCAATTGTTTATGACCATACAAATTCAATGATTTGCTATATCTCTGGAAGAATGGAAATGTCAGACGACTTTTAGAATTCATTTTCCATCATGCTAAAAAAAAACTAAATTAATTTCATATTTAAAATATAGTAATTAAGGAAATAAATAAAATAGTAGTATAAAATTAATATATTAATAGGATATATTTTTTTTAAATAAAAAAATTAATATTATTTAACCGAACTTAAAATAATTTTAATAAAAATTGAACGAACTTTAGTTTTTAGGCACAATTTTTTATAGATCTAATAATAATAATAAATGTTCAACAAATAATAATGAACGACATGGTAATAAAAAATAATGATTTTGTATTGAGTTACAACATATTACACTTTTGTAGTCAATACTTTTTACATTTTGCATATTCTAAAATTGTTTAGAACAAAATAATTTACCCATAAGAAATAATTTCACCTAGACCCATTTATCTTCAAAGTGTTTTGAGTTTTGATGTTCTTATAGTTTTCTTATTTTTTATTTTATTTTTATTTGTCTTATAAGTGTTAATAAAATAAAATGAACTTTAATTTGTTAAAATGAACTTAAATTAAATAGTAAGTTATGTTTAGAGATAATTTAGCCTTATAGTGATTTTGAGAATCAGTTAGTTATGCTTGTGTCACACCATTACCGTTCCCATTCTTTTTTCATGATGTTGCGGTATTAACCATCATAATTTATATACTATGAGAGATCATCTTAAGTTTGAGCTCTAGAACTCTGAGGTCGAACAGGCTGCGCTGCTGGAGGTGGCCTGATTAGGATTGTTATCGGGTTTAGAGGCAATTTTGGATTTGGTCACAATAGGTGTGAACTTCGGGCTGTGAGCACAACCTCCTCTGGTCATCATTTCGCTGAACATATCACGCATCTTGCATCTCGGCCTTCGTGGCCATGTCCATTGGGTTTGAGCTTTCAACCATTTGAGTAGTTGTTTTGATTAATCGTCTGGCTTTCAGGTCTCGTTTCGGAGTTGTAACGAAGAAAAAGAGAGGATTTACAAAGTAGGGAATGGTTAAGACAAGTGAATTTATATGTTTTTAGAATATTAAAACGAGTTACCAATATGCAAAAACGTGTTCTAAAAGGGAAATAAATGTTCCATTTCCAAAGTATTTTATTTTATTTTTTGAAACATTTAATATCATTTCATTAAAAATTCTAAAAGTGGGAGGTCAAAAATCAAATCTAGACAAATTCTAACTATGATTAAATTATGACAATCAATAAACCCTAAAGAAACTAATTAGTGGCATTCGCAAAAACAAATAACATAGATTACAAACAAAAAGAACACAATCAAAAATAGATCATAACTACCCCAATCAGGGTGTTTATTTTCATATAAACTTGTTGCGTGTAATTTTTCTTTGTACGAATCTGTGCTAATTTGATAGAAAAAATTCTTTTTCAAGACTTCAAAATTCTTATCTTTGTTGTCCTCTACTTGAATTTCAGCATTTCTATCTTTATTTCCTTAAACATCAGCTTTGATATCCTATACATCAGCTTTAGTATCCTCTGTTTCAGTTTGATTAGTCTGAGTATTTTCCTCTCTAATTTTCTCTACTACATATTGACTTGTTTAATAATCAACTTCCTTCTTCTTCCTCAACCTCTATTTCATTGCAACATTTATCATATTCTTAATTAGAGTCTCATTTACCTTCTTTCCTTCAATCACATTGTTTTATTCATTTTAAGAGTTGGTAATGTTTGTGTTGATATGGTCAATGACACTACTCTTGTTCTAAAAGTGGTTAAGAATATTCCTCATATTCGCTTCAATCTTTTATCGGTTGGAAAATTGAATGATGAAGACTTCTATAATTTTTTTTCTAGTGGTGAATAAAATTTTAAAAATGGATTAATGATTGTTACTAAAGGTAAGAGGCTTTGAATTTGTATACATTTCGTTTTGGAATATTTAAATGTTACATCATTACTTGTGAAACTAGTTCTTTTTCTGGTTGTGGTACAAACGTTTGACTCATATTAGCGAGAAAGACTTAGCTATGTTGTTTGACTCATATTAGCGAGAAAGACTTAGCTATGTTGGCTAAGAAGAATGTGTTAGGTGGGGTTTCAAATGTGCACTTAAAGAGATGTTTAAATTGTTTAGCTAGAAACAAATACCAGTGTCATTTAGATCATCTGAATCGAAAAGAAAGTCAAAATTACTAGACTAAGTGCATTCTAATGTATGTGGGTCAATGAAGTCAAGATCATTTGGTGGTGCTTACTACTTTGTAACCTTCATTGATGACTATTCTCGAAAGGTTTAGACATATGCATTGAAAAAGAAAGATCAAATGTTAAACACATTTAAAGTGTTTCAAGCCTATTGACAAGGAAACTGGAAAAAAGGGAAGTGTATTCGAATAGATAATGGAGAAGAATACACTAGGTCTTTTCATAAGTATTGTCCCAAAAATCACCTCCGAAAACACCTTAGTTAAATGGATTGGTTGAAAAAAGGAATAGGATACTGGTGGAAAGGGTGAGATTTGTACTTTCACAAGCAAAATAGAGATACTTTTCGGGTGTAACATTGATTACAATAGTACATGTGTTAAATCTAACATCATGTGTTATTTTAAACGTCGATGTGTTGAATCATGTTTGGAGTGATACAAATATCTTTTATGATCATCTTCGAGTATTTGTGAGTGTATGGCTTACATGCATGTTCCCATAGATAAGAGGTCAGAGTTAGAAAACAATACCAAAAAATGTGTGTTTGTCAGTTACGAACGAAGTTCTTCCCACTCAAATAAATGAGGCACCTAACTCAATAAACACTAACAATGATCAAACTAAAAATCAATGTTAATGATTTGATTATGTTGGCTCTCACAGTTAAACTAATTCGGAAAAGACAATGAGCAATGTTATGAAAATCTTTAAATACTTATTTTGATTTCATTGTGTATGAAACTGTGGATAAAAAGTGCCGATAGATTGTCACTATTTCGACCGCCTGTCTTCCTTCTAATTTATTGGATGCATCCACTTTCAGTTTTCTCGGGAAATCAATAACCCTTTTTTTTTATGGTTTGGTCGGTCTACTGTTTTAGAATATTCCTAAGAATCTATACTCTTTTATTCAATTCTAGTTACTCTTTTCGTACATACAGATTTTCTTTTCCCACCTTAATTGTGGATTTTATTTCATTCAATTTAAACCAATTTAAGTATATTATGACTTAATTCAGTCAAAATATTAAATACTTGGTGATTTATTTCCTTTGACTTTTTTCACATAATAAAATATCTCAATTGTTTATGACCATACAAATTAAATAATTTGCTATATCTTTGGAAGAATGCAAATGGTAGACGTTTCTTAGAATTAATTCTCCATCAAAAAGAATTTAATTGATTTCATATTTAAAAGATAGTAATTAGGAAATTAATAAAACAGTAGTATAAAATTAAAATATCAATATGATTTTTTTAAAATGGCAAATTAACATTATTTAATTGAATTTAATATATTCTGAGTGAGAATTTGAAATTTTTTAGATACGATTTTTATAAATATGATATATAATAATAAAAATAAATGTAAGACAAATAATAATGAACCACAATCAGGTATTAAAAAAGTTATTTTTGTATTGAGTTCCAACATATTACACTATAGTTAATAATTTTTACATTTTGCATATTTAAAATAATTTAGAACAAGATAACTTACCCATAAGAGATAATTTCACTTATAGTTTATCTCCAAGTATTTTGAGTTTTGATTCTCTTATAGTTTTATTATTTTTTATTTTCATTTGTAAATGTATTTTATTTTTCTTATAGATGTTAATAAAATAAAATGAACTTTAATTTGTTAGAAAAATTAAATTAAATATTAAGTCATATCTTTAGAGATAATTTAGCTTTTTACTGATTTGTTTGATGTCTTTGTCACACTTAGATCTCTCATACTATATTTTCACATAATACGATATCTCAATTGTTTATGACCGTACACATTCAATGATTTGCTATATCTTTTAAAAATTGGAAATGTTAGGGTCTCATTGAATTAATTTTACATCATCCTAAAATAACTTAATTAATTTCATATTTAAGGAAATAAAAAATTATAATATCAATATGATACTTTATTTTGAAAATGAGAAGATAGCTTGGTCTAATTGAACTTAAGATGTTATTTATGTGAATTGAAGATGCAACTATTGATTTCTTAGTTACAATTGATAATAATAATAATAATGTAAAACATATTACACTTATAATAAATTTTGTTAAATGTATATATTTGTTTCTCTCTTGAATTAAGTTTTGTTAAAATTTTGTTTTATAAAAGTATTTTATCATTAGAAAGAAAGACAGACATAACACAGACAGATGCAAACAAAAGATTTCTGTTTCAGAATCTATCCAATAGGCAAACATTCAATTCATCAAAATATTAGAATTGCAAGTCCAGGTCAATTTGTTTAAGTGATAATAACAAAAAGCCCAGAATACCCTATACATGGTCTATTTAATTCAATAATATATTAGTTATAATATGACTTAGAAAGACGGGAATTGAATGGTGGGAGGACATTTGCCCCTAGGAAAGACAGGACATTGAATAAATTCAGAACCAGAGGTATCAACACAAAGATACACTTGGTAAAGTTGTCCATTCCCAGAAGAATCATTGTTACACTCTATAAATGGAGTCTGCCCAGTCGCACCTTCAATCGCTTCTTTTATACTGGCCAGGCTATATTCTCCACCATTTGGCTCAATTCCTGCATCCACAAGTACTTTCAAAAGATCAATCTTTGCATTCAGGTTCAGAGCTGACTTAAAGTAACCATGTTGATCCAGGATTGACTCAGAACAGGTCCCATGTTTCTCCCATTCGTGGGTCCAGAATGTCAAACCGTCGCCACTAGGACATGCCAAAGTTGGCCAGTTGCTTTGCATTCTGCTAATAAGGTCCGATACCTAAAAAACAACACAACCCAGAGTTAGAAATAAAAACTAATTTTCACATGTTATAAAAGGAGATGAAACCTTTGATTCATCAAAAGGGCTGTCGGGATCGCAGTTAGACGGATAAGAACCGCTATTGTAGTTTGGCCATAGGCCATGGATTCCGAATGCAGCAGCAGGTTTTCCAGACTTTGGGTAGCAACAACTTCGGCTCGTATCACAGTAGGATCCAGGCCACTGTTAATCATTATATATAGACATTATTAGAATCATCAATCAAAACAGATCGAAAGATATATGATAATGACAACGAACCTGTTGAACAAAGTAGAAGAAATCGAAATCTTCTGCAATTCCCAAGGCTAAGAGATTGAACAGGGCTAAGATTACTGCTAATTTCACTGCCATTTTCTTCTTCTAATTAATGAAACAGTGAAGAGATGATATTAGAATGCGATGAGATTCTACTGGGCTTTTTATAATAATAAATATTGGGGAAATGTGAACGGACAGATGTAGGAAATCTTATTTTGATTACATGAATCATGTGTGAATGGAAAATACCTATTGATTGGCCGGCCTTCCTTTCTTAATTCCTTGGATGTATATCTGTTTTTTATTTTCTCTAGAAAATCAATCGCCTTTCCTTTATGGTTGTTGCACTATTATAATATTGCTAAGATTAAGACAATCATATCCTTTATTATTATTATTATTCTTTAATTTGAAAAGAAATAAGATATGATTAAATATATATTTTTTTTAAAATAGAACAATTTTATTTTTAAACAATATATACAAATTTTTTTTTTTCATTTATATAATTTTGTTTAACTTAGGGACTTCATTCAATTTACTTATTGAATTTAAATGAATCTTAAGCAAATTGTGGCTTAATTCAGTCAAAAACATTATGATTTATTTAAGGGATCTATTAATATATTTTTTGGCATAATGAGGAAAGACAAATCAACTGTTTATGACCGTAAAATTAAATGATATGCTATATCTTTGGAAGAATGGAAACTTTACACATTTCTTAAGAAAATAATTAGGCTAAAAGATTTAATTAGTTTCATATTTTAAAATTAATAACTAGTTTATTTTAACTGCAAAACTTGTAAGTCACAAATTCCACTACTTTTTATGTTTTAAACATCTCGTTTTGCTATAAGATATTAAGGATTTTTAGTTTGATTTTTACTAAAAATAAAAATAAAAAACTGTTTTAATTGAATTAAAGAGTTATTATTGGGTGGTAGGTCTCTAAATTAATTAAATAAATACTTTCTCTGTTTTCATTGTAACTGGCATGATAAATGGACATAAGAATAAATATAAAATATTATTAATTTATAAATATATGAGATAAAACTAATATTATTCGAATTTAATTAATTTAAAATTAATTTATAAAAATTAAGTTTAATCTTAAATTTAATATTAACATATATTTTATCTACTCCGCACCCACTTAACCCCTCAATTAACCATCATTTTGTGACTCACACTTTTTCATATGCATTTTTATTCCCTCGGCAAACCACCCACCAATTTTAGTTGACCTCAATTGATGATACATCTTTTATATCTCGTCAAACTCAACCATTAACCCTTCAATTGACCATCATCTTGTGACTCACACATTTTCATGTCTCTTTATTCTCTTGGCAAATCACTCACTGGCCATAATCTTGTGACTCACACATTTTCATATACTTCAATCACTCGACAAACCACTCACCAATTTTAGTCAACCTCTCTTTTACTCCCACTTTAACAAATCAACAATCAATCCCAATTGATCACAGACCTAATATCAAACGCCAAACTAACCACCCACCACCCGACCACCATCTCATGACGTTATACACTTTCAAATGATCGTCAAACCAACCACTAATTCCGACATCACACTCGACAAACCAACCACTATTGATTGTCATGTAGTTAGAAACTTATATCTAGCTAGTTTTATTAAACTAACTAATGTATCTACTATAAATCAAATCACAGATATATTATCTAAAACACTTGATTTTTCAATTATTGAACATCTAAGATCGAAGAGAAAGGGAGAGAGAGGGAGAGAGTCATTAATTTATATCTTGATTAATAAGATTGATTAATAAGATTGAGAGTCTCTTCTCTTCTCTTCTCTTCTCTTCTCTTCTCTTCTCTTCTCTTCTCTTCTCTTCTCTTCTCTTCTCTTCTCTTCTCTTCTCTTCTCTTCTCTTCTCTTCTCTTCTCAAACTAAATATATATATATATATATATATATATATATATATATATATATATATATTCTTTTGTAAATGTCAACTTGAAATTATTCAATAATAATATTTTTATAATTAATTTATTTATTTGTATTTAATTAAAAAATAAAAAAGTGAATTAAGTATATTATATATATATATATATTAAAAAAATAAAACTATAATTTAATTTTAAAAAATTACATTCAAAGTTTAATATTATAAAAAAAAAAAAATTGTTGTTGCCGAATATGTAAAAATAAGGAAGAACTTGTTTAAGTTATGGAAATTTTGTGAGTTAAATTTTTTAAACATAAAAGGGGTAATATGACATTTTTTTAGATACCTCTTATGTGTATAATTGGAGTTATTTCAAAAATAATGATTGATGATACATTTTAAGGTGTGGAATATTTTTGATAAAAAGACTTAAAGTGTATTAATATATAATGATAAAATAAAAAATAATAATTTAAAATAAAGAGTATTTTAGTATTTTGGTTAAATAAATTGAGTGATGTAACGAATGAGTGACGGTTGAAAAAATGTTTTTTTGATTTGGGTTATTAAAATAACTTATCCTAACCAAATCCTTACAATTACTTTTTCATTAGGCTAAAATATTTAATTAGTTTCATATTTTAAAAATATTAATTAGTTTATTCTAACTTAAAAATTGTAAGTCACAAATTTCAATACTTTTATGTTTCAATCATAATAGCAAGTATTAATAGTTATTTCACTAAATTGGAACTAAATTGAAGTAAAGAGTTATTAATGGCATGTTCATAGGTCCTAAATTAAATTACAATTTTTTTTTATGTTTCCATTGTAATTTTAGTTGAAATTCATTTTTGAGTATTCTATATCTTGTCATGTTAGGCGTTGCCATGAAATTTCTACATTTTATATATAGTTTGTTGACAATTTTGTTTCAATAACTATTTTATTCATTGCAATGTTTACATAATAATGGAGCCTAATATAAAAATGTGTATGTCTGCAGTTTTTCTGAGATATTCTCAAAATAATCTAGAATATTGCAGATAATCGATTACTGTAAATTAGAAAAAGTCTTACTTAAGATATTAAAAGTTTTTTTAGATTTTGATACTATGAGAGATAGATTCGGCATCATTTTTAAAATATGTTGGCTCATCCATTTATCAGCAGGATTCCTTAAAGTCAGATTTATGGAGAATTTTGGTTTCTATCTTACTAAGCTCTTATTTACTGTTTTGATATTGCTAATAGCTAGATTTATGGATGTTCTTCTTGAAGTGATTAGTATTTCAAATTGAGAATTAACAACCATATATTAAGAATTAACAACCATATATATATTGTTCTTCAAATTGATCTACTAATAGTAGTTTAATATATGTTTTTGAATAAAGAATGAAACAAATGTATCAGAGTGAGCAATTGTTTTAAATTATAATTTTCATATATCTACATTTGGATTGAAAAATATTTATTCATAATTGGTACCGTGATTTTTGTATAGGAAATAAATTGAACATCCAGTTGGGAGGGTTTAATTAATTAACTGTAAATGAACATGATTCATGCTTTTGATTCAAGGGAATATGAATAAAAATGGAAATGATAAAAATAGAGAATATGTAATGTATAACTAGTTAATATTACTATTATCATTATAGTGATTGGTTAAAAAATAAAAAACACAAATCCATAACTACTACCACTGACATCAATAGAAGTACCAGCTCCGCCTAGAAGACAGCATGGCCCGCAACTTCCTTCCCCATCTCCTTCGCCTCCAAGAGTCGCGCCATATCAGACGGCAACTCCCGCTTGGATTCAATCAGGCTGATCAGATCCGATTCTCCCTCCGGCCAACTCTCATTCTCATACCTCCGATTCCTACAACGGCTCGGTTCTGGCGACATGGACACCGTTTACCACGCCGAAGTAAAATCATCTACAGCTTCCGATGAGCCTCTGTTTGCGACCAAGATAATGGACAAGAAGGAAGTAGCGAGTCGTAATAAAGAAGGAAGAGCGAAGACGGAGAGAAACTCAAAATGCTTGAACATCTGTTTCTTTCTACGCTCGCATTAATGGAATCGCCGAAATGGTCGTGTTTATTGATGGATTTATCCCCCGGCGGTAATCTCCATGTTCTACGGCAGTGTGAGCCTTGCCGTCGGTTTCACGAATTTGCAGTCAGGTCAAGTGCGCATGTTAACATACCAACTAGGTTTAGGGTTTGTGTTATGCTAGCTTATTTTTAAAGAGGAAGTTGGAGTAGGAGAAAATGATTGATAAAAAGAAGAAAATAAGAAAAGAAGGCAGAAGATGAAATGGAAAAGAATGAAAGAATAAAAATTGGATATCCCTCAAATGAGAGAGGATTGAACGAATCCTTCAAATAAGAGAAATAATTTACTATTCATTAATTATATACTATTACCTTTTTTTTTGAAAAAGGTCCATGAAAATTAAATAAACGGGAGTCGTTTAAGCACAACTACAAAATCATAACAAGAAAAGAAAGAAAGATAAAAAAAACAAACAACGTGACATAAATATGTTCACAAATGACCAAAGGGTATGACAAAATAACAAACTTTAACGAACACGGAGATCTTCAATAAGATCAATGAGTTCCCCAACCGCATCAACTGGTTTTTCCAAAGATACCTCCCCGATTGTCATAATAATAGAATTATGAATTAGACGCATTGGTCTGCTACGGTTACTAAACGTTCTCCGATTCCTTTCAAGCCAAATGGTCCACCAAAAGATAAGTGGAATAGTGGTCCAACGAGTCAGCCCAACCGAACTCACCGTCTCTATCCAAACTTCCCAACAACTAACAATAGATTTTGGCATAACCCACTGAATACCCGTCATATTCCATAAAAGACTCCAAATTGCCAGCACTCCATCACAATGTAAGAGCAAGTGAGGAGCTGACTCCACCTCTTTATGACACATTCGACAACGACTCGCCATAATACACCCTTTTTTCATGCATCTATCATCCGTTAAAATCCCTTCGTGCATTACACTCCATCCAAAGAAAGAGGTATTCGATGGGAGTTTAGACTAGGGCTGCAAATGAGCCGAGTCGAGCTCGAATTTGCTTGAGCTCGAACTCGACTCGATTTAGTATTTATTAGCTCGACTCGAACTCGAGATCGAACGAGTTTATAAATTTAAGCTCGAGCTTGACTTGACTATTTACCTATAAGCTCGACTCGACTCGAAAAGCTCAAACTCAAGCTCGAATTCAAGATCGAGTTCGAGCTCAAACTCAAGCTCGAACTCAAACTAAAATTTATTTTCAAAATAAAATATCAAACTTTCATACATATTCAACATTTAAAACATAATATTTAAACTTGAAAATATAAAAAAAAATCATAACTATTTAAAATTCCAAAATCATGATAATCCAAAAAGCATTTAACCACAATTACTAGTCAAAATTCTAAAATATAAAGTTCTAAAATTAAAGTACAATACTATATAAATTGTTTGAACATTCAATATATTATTTTTTTTAAGTCACGTTCTTCAAGCATAGCACAAGTACACCTACCTACATTTAAGATTAAAAATAATTAATATAAAAAATACATGTTAAAACAAATAACTAAAATTTAACTTACTTTAAGGAGTAGATACGGACAAAAACAAATTCAACCTATTTTTTTATTAAATATTATTATATATAATTAAATTACTTGGGTACAAATATAACAAGAATTTATTGACTTATTTATAAAAAAAATCTATTAATTTATTTATATATTACAATATATTATTAATATTGTAAATTCATTCTTTCTCTAAACATATTATATATAATATATACTAACCTTTTTTATCTCTTCATAATATATACAAAATATATACTAACATTTTTTTTTATCTTTTATTATATATAATATATTAATATTTCAATATTATATATAATATAATATAATATTGTTTATGCATAATAGTGTTTTTCTATATAGATCTATGATCAATATATATTAAAAGTATTTTTCTATATAGATCTATGAACACTATTAATATATATATTAGTGTTTTTCCATATAGATATATGAACAATTAATATATATAATAGTGTTTTTCCAAATAAATCTATGAACCATCTATATAAGCACAAATTTCTCATAATACAAAAAATAAATCAAAGTTATTTAAAAGTATGAGCAATAGCTATAGTAGAAATAAAAATATATTTTAATTTACCTGAAGGTTTCTTGTGAATGAACGAGAGAAATAGTGTAGATGAAAGATAACATAAAAAAATGTATTAACCTATTATGAATGAGTGAAAGTAATGATGAAGACGAAAGAAGAAGAAATATTGAAGAAGGAAGAAGAAGAAATGTTGAAGATAGAGGAAGAACAAGAAAAAAGAAGAAATTGTGAAGATGAGGGAGAAGAAGAAGAAATGGTGAAGACGGAAGAAAGAAGAAGAAAAAGAGATGAAGAGTCTCTTATGATTGATACATTAGAAATTAGGGTTTTCTTTTATGACAATATAATATAATAATGTGGATTATGGGCCTTCTATATGGGCTTTGAAAATAGAGAGAAAAGAAAAAAAAATTGTTTTAAATTTTAAGTTTTCTTATATTAAATAAATAAATAAATATATTATATATTATCAGGATTGAAAAAGCTCGACAAGCCGTCGAGCAAACATTATATGAGCTCGAGTTCGGCTCGAATATTAAATGAGCCGGCTCGAGCTTGACTCGAACTCGATCAAAGTCAAACTCAAGCAGAATTTTGATCGAGCAGCTCACGAGCGGCTTGACTCATTTGCAGCCCTAGTTTAGACTCCCATAACTTCTCCCAAATAAAATTGTAAAGTGCATTCTTAGCAATTAAGGAGTAGCAATAACTAACCTTAAAGGTATCAATATCTTGCCAACGCATAATATCATGCGAAGACGGATTCACCTCTTTGCGCCCCACCAAGTTCAACACTTTATCATGTAAAGCTAACTCATCAGCATTAAGCCTTCTCCTATACCTGATTCTCATATAAAACCATTAGAGCTCACATCAAACATGTCCTTAACTGTAGCATCTCTACAAATAGCGATTGAGGCAAGAGTTGAAAACAAAGAGCAGAGGCTTTTAGCACTAGACCAAACGTCATCCCAAAAACTAGTCGAAGAGCCATCGCCTATCGAAAATCTGCATTGTTCACGAAAAGTCTTCCATATCACCGAGATGCCACTCCAAATACCGCATCCCACTACACGGTTAATAGGATTGGTAAACCAACCAAACCAATCATTCACATACTTGCACTTGATCATAGTAGCCCACAAAGAGGTAGGCTCTAAGGAATATCTGCTACACTATTTTGATAAAAGAGTTTTGTTAAACGAAATCAAGTCCCGTATACCCAAACCCCTTGATCTTTAAACTTCTTTGCTTTATCCCACTTAACCAAATGACAAAAGGATGACTCAGAGGATCCCTAAAAAAATTTACTAATAATTCTTTCCATCTTCACAGCCACACTTTTAAGCATAAGGAATAAGGACATCATGTATGTGGGCATAGATGCTAGAGCACTTTTGATGAGAATAAGACGTCCACCTTTTGAAATCATCTTGCTCTTCCATATTGGTAACTTTCTTTCCATTTTCGCAATTGTCGAATCCCATGAAGCTTTGGAGCGGGCTTTAGCACCTAAAGGCATCCCAAGATAAGTTGAAGGAAAAGACCCCACTTCGAAGCCCAAAATACTCGCAAGAGACAATTTCCTACGGTTGGAGACTGAGTTTGAGAAAAAAATCTCAGACTTACTAAGATTAACCCGTAATCCAGAACAAGCTCCAAACAACCAGAGAATGTCGCGAAGATGCTTGAAGTTTCTATGGATAGCTTGAATCATGCATAAGGTATCATCCGCGAAAAGCAAGTGAGAAATAACAAACGGAGACCTCCTCACCCCACAATCCACACCTCTAATGAGGTTAGCATTTTCAGAGAAAGCCATCATTCTTGAAAAAGCTTCCATAACAATGACGAATAGGAATGGGGACAAAGGACCACCCTGCCTAATCCCCCTGGAGCTTTCAAAAAATCCTTTTGGACTTCCATTCACAATTATAGAGAATTTGGCTGTCGACACACATAATTTGATCCAATCGATCCACTTCTCCCCCATACCCATTCTACCCATTATATCATATAAAAACTCCCAATTCACATGATCGTATACTTTTTCAATATCAAGTTTCACGAAAGCACACTTATCTCTCTTGAAATTTGCCGAATCAATGCATTCATTTGCAATGAGAGACGCATCAAAAATTTGGCGACCTTTAATAAAAGCAATCTGATTAGCTGAGATCACTGACTCAAGAACCCCACGTAATCTGTTAGCCGAACACATAGACACAATCTTGTAGAAAGAGGAAACAAGACTAATAAGTCAAAATTTTTTCACATTGATAGACTTGAGGTTTTGCGAATCGGGCAGATCAGGGATGAATTCCAACTCTTATCGAATGAAGAAAATTGATAAAAATGCTTGATCGCTGCCATGATATCAATCTTGAGAAAAAGCCAAGCTTTTTTGAAGAATGCCAAAGTAAAACCGTCACTTCAAGGTGCCTTATCGCTGCCACAACCCATAACTGCTGCCTCCACTTCTTCCTCCGTGAAACGAGCTTCCAATAAGCTTTTTTGCTCCGCATTAACAGTATTAAAATTCACTCCATCCAACTTCGGTCTAGCCATATGTGATTCTTTGAATAATTCTTTATAGAATTCAACAATGCTATTTGAAATCGCGAGCTCACCATCATGTACAACACCCTCCACCGAAATAGAATTAATAGCATTATTCCTAGCTCTCGCCTTCGAGACACAATGAAAGAACTTTGTGTTTTTATCCCCATATCTTAGCCAAGTATCCCTGCTCCGTTGTCTGGCCCCAATCTCTTCTTCTTTACACAATTCCAGAAGATTAGAAACTAGGAAAATACGAGAGCTAACCTCTTCAGCCAAAAGCTCACGAACCTCTTCCACTTCATCGATAATATTAATCTTCTTACATAATTCATCGACCTTTGCACAAAAAGTAGCACGTTCACCCACATACCAACATTTTATTTGCTTGCGTAAATTCTTTAAATTCATAAACAGTTTCGATGAAGCAGAACCCAAAGGAGCTTGAGTCCTCCACCATTCTTGCACACGCGACAAAAATTCGACTCTACTCACCCACTTATTCTCGAACCTGAAAGGGCGGCAAGACAACTGCACAACCTTACGCTCTAATAAAATAGGTCGATGGTCTGAGCAACTCCACGGAAGAACCTTTTGAAAAATATTAGCCACCCCCGAAAGATCGACTCACTAACCAAAAACCTGTCGATGCGAGACTGAGACAACCCACCACTACCATTGCCTCTTCTGAATCTAAATCGACCTCCTTCAAGGGGCAGATCTACAAGCTCCAGGTCCTCCATATTAGAAAACTCTGACATTTGGCTAGTCAATCTTCTAGCACCCTTTCTTTCAGAAGGATCCCTCACATGATTCATATCTCCAGTAAATATGATCGGCAAATCCCATAAACTAGACACTTTTGACAACTCGTTAAAAAAATCCGCTTTTAGATCTTGGCTCACTAGCCCGTAAACCGCAGACAACACCCAACGAAAGTTGTCTCCCCGATTTCTAAGTTGCACACTAATTGAGAATCTTCCAATATCAACATCTATCTTCTTGAATTCATCATCATTCCAAGCAATTAGAATCCCACCTGACGCCCCAATAGAGTCAAGTGCCACCCATCCACACAATCGCCAATTACACAGCTCTCTAACAATCCATTGATCCATCTGTCGAATTTTTGTCTCACAAAAACAATAAATACCACTTCTAGTAGAACCCACAAGAGATTTCAGAATACAACGTTTCTCCCTATCATTAATCCCACAAATATTCCAAGCTAAAATTTTACCAATCATCAAAATAGACTTACCCGGAATATATCTGATTCGGCTTCGAGATACGTTTTCCTGAAGACAGGAATCCAGGGGGTAAATCACCAATCTTTTTCAGTTGACACTTCTTAATAAGTGTCATTGTGGGGAGTTCGCGAATATCGGGCCACACTTCGGACTCTTTAGTTAAAATCTCTCTATCAGGAGATTTATTTTCATTCAACGTCATGTTATGAGTGGAAAAATTCTCACATAACTCCTCATCAGCGTCATATTCAACATCTGACTCAACAATCTCTTCCTCCGATAACTCATGCACCTTGATAGGTGAATCACTCGCATAATTGGGATACACAAATCTGATGGGGTTTATGTGTGGCCTTAACTCACCATTTTCCGCGTCACTTGACTCACAATTAGCCCCACACCCCAGGATAGGATGGGTGAGAAATTCCCTTGGAGCTTCGTACATAGCTACATGAGGCATATTAGTCGGAATATTGACTAGAGGAGACTCTTCAGATGTCACACATAACTTAGATTCCGAATTATAAGATGGAGGTGATGTTTCGGGTATCAACTCAACAGTCAAACTCGGTGACCGAACCTCGTTCTTGCAATCACGTCTGTCCTTCTCCATTACGCTACTCGGTTCAACAAAAAACGTCGTCTCGAGAGGATCAACTATACCTGTTTACTCTATAGATTCATTTTCTTGGTTAATATCAACCACATCTACCATAACCTCACCAAAATTGTTCACCCCATCCAAACACTTATCCACACTAATTGGTTGAACCGGTGAGCCCAAACTATTATTCTCTTCAAAGTCCCTAGAAGGAGGATTTAGGGAAGGCACTTCTTGCTCCACATGGTCCGTGCATAAGTTGGAAGTCGACATTGTTGACATAATTAAAGGCCATTCGGGCCACACCGCAACCTTATACACCACCATACCATGTTTAAGGGTAATAGAACTCGGCATACATTTCGTTGGACTAACACAAATCTTTGCCCATCCGACCTCGCATTTCAGTCTAGTATTTTCATCCATCTCCCTATAACCACCTAGCACTTCACCAGCATTTCTCAGACACTCAGTGCTCCAACAGACCGATGGTAACCCAAATAACCGAATCCAAGTGCCATTTGATCTTTCATTTTGCATTGTTGGCCTTTTTGAGTGATCCCGCTCATGCTCAGCTTTAGGTTCTTGATCAACCAAGTTATTAAACGTAGTGTTTCTAATACTGTCATTATTACTACTATTTTCAAGTCTTCGAATTCCTTCTTCAACCAATAGAATTAAAATCTTAGCATGAGGCATAATAAACACCATTCGACAATCAATCCATAAAGCAATATACCTTTCTCGTGAGTTAAACCCGGACCAAAATTTTCCGCCTAATGGGCCAGATCCTCCTCGTCCATGATGATGACAAATAATGCATTAAAATCTTTAAGTGACCCAATCCCACCTCGATCCTCCTTCGCTTAGAATTCTTGATCTCAAAGATTTCCACCACATTCAATTTATCCATCAACGTAACAAACTCGAAAGATTTTGTACCTGTAATCACCATCTTTGACCAATCTGACCAACACGCACGTCTTACTTCTTTCACCTTGTCTTCATTAGAAGGAAAACTGACCTCCTGATTGACTGATTTTCCCCTATGACTGGTGCATCCCCATCGATGACCTACATTTGTCACTCCCCCCGACCGGTGGACCACTTCTGCCGCTGCCCTTGGACAAAGAAACTAAATGCATATTGATTTCCACTCGATGCTTGCTTCCGGCATCATTAATGCCTGTTAAACGTGATTTCTCGAGCTTGGCATCACTATTCAACCTTAGCGGATACATGAAGATCCTCTTGAAGACTGATCGCCGGCGAGACCTGATGTCTCCCCCCACCTGCCTGCCATCATCCAGCGTTGAGTAGACTCCCACCGACACCTGTGGACGACCATTGACCAACCGAACCACTCGACCTCCTCTACCAACAAGGAACCAGCCTTCCCCATCATCATTTCATCCTCCAGAGAAGCGTTCATCCACCCGACTCCATTGCATAATAGGCCGTGACTTTTCAACTACCTTCCCCGCCTGCGACCCTTGGGCTTCCCTCTCTCCTCCTCTCATTCTCTCTCTAAAATACAATCTAATAATTATATACTATTACCAAACCTCAGATATTATTTATTTTCTCATTACCTAATAAAAAAACCTTCAACCAAGCCTACCCTCAATTCCTCAAATTTGGGACCGAATTAGTTTTTCCTTTCGGGTATTGGTGCAACTTTACACATATTGATAAATCATAACTTTAGTTTTATTTTTTTAACTAAATTTATATCTTGTGATTCTCTCTCACTTTCCTCTTTTATAACTCTTTTCTCTTTTCTATCTTATAGATTTTCCTCCAATATTTTTTTTAAAGTTTTTGTTCCTCATCATGTACCTATAACCTTAAAAATGATATATTTTTGTTCTTTTTTTAATTCTTAAAATAATGTTATATAATTGCTTAACTTTCTTACAAGAAAATTGTTTTAAATATTTAATTATTATAGTTAACAATATATTAAAATACACTGAAATTTAAAATAGTTTAACAAAATAAGGATATCAATTCACTGGTGAAAAAGGGGGTCAAAACTGAGAGTATAATCTCTCGGTAATGACCCTACATCTCTCGGTATAGACTTAATACCGAAAGTTTGAGTAACTCTCGCCATTCATCGGTATTGCCACTTTCAGTAAATATAATTGGGTGTTTACCGAGAGATATCGTAATTTTTTTTATAGAAAATCGAGAGTTATATAGGAAACTCTCGAGTTTTCTTGAAAGGTCAAAACCAAGAGTTATATTGAAAACTCTCGGTTTTTCTCTTTCAAGAAAAACCCAGAGTTATTCAAATAACTCTCGAATTTTCCCTTTAAAATAAACTCGAGAGTTATATGGAAAACTCTCGGTTTTTCCCTTTCAAGAAAAAACGAAAGCTTTCCAAATAACTCTCTGTTTTTCCGTTTCAAATAAACCCAAGAGTTATATGGAAAACTCTCGGTTTTATCCTTTCAAGAAAACCAAAAGCTTTCTAAATAACTCTCGGTTTTTCTTGAAAGGAGAAAACCGAAATCTTTCCAAATAACTCTCGGGTTTTCTTGAAAGTGAAAAACCGAGAGTTTTTATGAGTTTTTATATAACTCTCGGTTTTTCTAAAAATGGAAAAACCGAGAGTTTCCCTATAAATTTCGGTATTACCCCTATAAAATGTACAAAATAGACCGATCGTTTTGTGCACAACCAAAACTTGTTCAGCCAAACCAATATATATACAAATAACATTCATAAACCAAATGACCATTATCATTCCAAAATTCTACATCAAACCAATCATCCAAACAACCTATTATCAGTCGAATCAAAACATACCCAATCATTCATAAATCTGTTATCAGTAGAAACAAAATGTACTACTAATCAAAACGTACCCAATCGAAACGTACAACTAACTAGAATTAGTTGAGGGAAGGGGGTTGATAATGTCTTAGTAACATTTCTATTTTTTATTTATATTTATCCATTCTTTTCCTCATTTATATCTTTTCCTCCTTGATTTCACTCTCCCTTCTATTCTCCCTCATTTTCATTTCACTAATCGTTTCAGCTCTTTCTGCATTCCTCCTTTCCAATTCCTCCATTGACATCGCCATAGTTCTCACATCTTTTTTTAGTTTCTCATTTTTCTCGAACAATCGATTAGTGGATCGTTGAGAATTGTTGCCACTCCAACGATCCTCTCGAAAGTGTGTGGGCCAGACGCCTAATCCCATATCGATCATTGTCCCATGTATTTGACGTCCGAACACTTTCTCCATTAAGTCAAAGTCAGATTTATCCGATTCGTTGCTTCTTACTTCATCCATCTCAACCTGAACATTTCAAATAAATTTTCATTTATATAATAAATAAACTAGCTATATGTAATTCATTTAAATTCAAATAACTTATAATTTTCTCTTGCGCTCGTTCGTTCGGGAATGGGTCGGGGTTTTCTTTCGTATGTTTTGGGGTACGAGTCCTCTTGAAAACTTCAACAATAGAGGGGGTCCGTCCTATTTCAAGCGTTTGTTGAAATAAATGATTTATAAAATTAATAACATTCTTTATATATTAAGTTATTAGAAATAATGTACATACAAACTCTTCTTTCACTTGTGAAAATAATCTACTTCTAGTATGATGAGAGAATTTCAGTTTATTCCTATTAATAACATTGGTACAACTGTTTCTCTATACCTAAAATAAAAAATGAAGTTAGAATAATTGATATCATATTTTATTTGAATTATGAAATCGTACCTTAAATTTATCCGTGAAGTAATGGTTCCGACACATGAACTCCTAATCATCTCGATCGTAGTCTCGTGGGGGATTGGCGAGTACCGCCGCCTCGTCTCCTTCATGAATCCGGATATAATATCGGTTAAAATTAGAGCACCGCCTATCACATATCTGTCTGGCGTGTGTCAATCCGGTCGCTCGAAATTGATCAATAGAACCATTAGTACACTCGAACGGATCCTGAAAAATAAATCATTCAAATGTTATAAAAAAAGTACTGAATGATTAATGTATAATTAAGTAATTATCACCGTGATAGCAAGCCAAAGTGAATCCAATTGGTCAACACTTAATGCCTTCCAGTTCAGCAGACGGTGTGAGATGGCTGAGGAGTCCCACACCACTGATTCCAAATGTCTAGACAACATGCGTCTTCCATCTCCACCACAGAGCCTCTCATCTATCTCTCTGAAAGTCAGAGCAATCTTCGTCCCCGATGACCTCCTAGATAGAGCGATGTTCTTGTTCTTCCCCCATCTTTTGCGGACGGAAGATTCTTCAAAATTATCAAATTCAAAATTAGATGTAAATCAATACAAACAATAAATAAGTGTAAGCATGTTACTTGTCGATGATGGGTCGGGAGTGGAATGATGCTCATGATTCTTATCGTGATCCTCCTCGTCATCCCCATTGAGGAAAACGTACTCTAGGGGTGTCCAAAATGAACTCGACCCGCCAACTCGACACGAGTTGACCCGAAGAATATTGGGTTAGGATTGGGGGTTTTTGGGTTTGAATCATTTCGGGTCAGACCCAAAATATAACCTGAAAAAGAAAATTAGGTTGGGTTGGGTTCGGGTTAACCCAGATTGACCTGAATTAAAAAATCAGGTCACTCATCAACCCGAACCCACCCACCCAACCCACCTAATATATTAATAAAAAAAATAACTTGCCTACCTTACAAAAAAACCCTAACCCTAACGGTCCTAACCCATATCCTTAATTTCTATTCTTTTTCTTCATTCTGTCTTTTTCACTATTCCTTTTCTTCCATCCTTCTCTTTAATATACATTTCTTCTCTAATTTTAATCTTTTTTAATCTCTTGAACTCCGCTAGAATTCAGCAATAAAATGAGTTCACAAATTAATATTGATCTTGAGGAGGATAGTGTGGAGGGTTCACCTATGGCAAATTTAGATGCAAATAAAGAAACATACATTGATTCCCAAGATCAAGCCTCCAAAACTGGTATTGGTAAACGAAAGAGACCATTAAAATCAAAGTGGCGGCAGTATTTTGATATGCTTCCTAAAATAGAGGGAGAAGATTTGCGATGTAAATATAAAGCATGTGGAATTACATACCAAGCTGATAGTAGCATGAGAACAGGTAATCTTCGCCATCATATCCTTAATCAATGTTCTAGACAGAAAACTCGTGATATTGCTCAATCTTTGTGCTAGGGTCTAAAATCAAGGCCTCGGTCCTAGAATAATTCCAGCAACCTTTTTCGGCACCCGTTCTCGGTCCTATTGTGCACATGGGCCAAATTTCTGTTATATTATTTTAATATTTTTTTCTTTCCTTTTCTATTTTACAAACCAAATTCTGTTATTTTCTAGTAGTTGTTGTAACCGAATATTCTGGGGCAAGACATCACCTATATAAGGCTGATCTTTCTTCCCCAAGGACCCATGAATGGAATAATGAAGATATGAACTTCGCTCCCATTCGTCTATTATTATTTACTATGGACTGTTTGGTATAGACCAACAATATTTTCTCTTCGCACCCTTGGTTCTTTTATCCCCTCCCCCAAATTCTCTATTAAAAACCTTCCACTCGGTTCTAGAGTTCAAGAACTTGATTCTTGAGATCAAGAACCCATAATCACACCTTACGAAACAAGTCGTAACATTCTTGGTATCAGAGGAAGACGATCCTCAAATGAAAGAAACCCGTTAGTAAACAAGACATGGACACTCTTAAGACACTACTCGAAGGCCTATACCAACAATATGCCTCCATGCAAGCATCCATGCAACAACACATGACCGAACAAGCTGCTTTGCACAATGCCTTTCAGCAAAATATGGACATAAGGTATGCTGCTAGAAAAAGCTTGATAGTCATTGAATGAGGTGCGTTTAATAATGACCAAGATCCCCGCACCCGACCTATGTTATGCTTCTTACTAACTTCCTCCAACCCGACTCACAAATGTTAATATTCCTGAATTTGATGGGACTGACTTGGAGGGCTGGCTCATATTTGCCGAGCAAGTCTTCAAGGTGGGCAAGACGAATGATGCCACAAAGTTGGACATTGTCCGCACTCACTTCTCAAAAGAGGCAAGAACGTGGCATGAATCATATTTGCAGAATCGCAACCAAATGGAAGCCTTGACATGGCATGTATTCAAGAAAGATCTATTGCTGCGATTCGGTCGCAGACCCTTGTACAGCACCAAGCCGCTGTTGCTGCCCAAACCATGCATTTTTAACACGGCCTGGCCGAGCACAAACCGGACAACCGATCCCAAGGAAGACCTGTGTTATACTTGCAATGAAAAATGGGAACCCAATCATAGGTGCAAATCCAAAATATTCATGGCCCCAGCTAATCAGCAAGAAGTTCAAGAACCCGTCCAAGAATCAGGTTTTTATGACTCATCTTTGCTGCTTGAGACAAAGGACGAACATGTCATTTCTTTGCACACATTAACGGTCTAGCAAGGTACCCCTCGGTCGCGGGTCAACATAATACAATGCAACCAGCTAGAAAAGGCCTTGAAAAATTATAATGTTGCTGCCACGGTACAAATAAAGAGCGAGAACGAATGTCAAATTGTTTCACTTGTTTTGCAAAACACTCTTGAAAATTTCCAGCACATAATCAAAGGGCTTAACCAGCAACCCAACAACCGACCACCAGCTAGGAAGGTAGTTAGAAGACATGGCTATGTTGTTGCACATGTGTTGCTGGTCTAGATAAAGGACTGGGCTTGGTTGTTTGAAGACATTCTAGAGTATGCCCGGAAGAAAAATGGCCATTTTGCTACACCTGGCGTGTTGGGCCGAAGGAAGGACTAATTGTGGAGCAGGAAGACCGAAGGCTCTTAGGAAATGTGGTCCTAGACTCCGACACTTACTGGACTTGCTGAAGTGCGATCGAATTCTTTGAAATTTTGAGCATGCGCATTAGAGGCTCGGCAGACCACGATCTTTTTCGTCGAGGGCGACGAATTTTGAAGGGGGAGATAATGCTAGGGTCTAAAATCAAAGCCTCGGTCCTAGAATAATTCCAGCAACCTTTCTCGGCACCCATTCTCGGTCCTATTGTGCACATTGGCCAGATTTCTGTTTTGTTGTTTTAATATTTTGTTTTGCTTTCCTTTTCTATTTTACAAACCGAATTCTGTTATTTTCTAGTAGTTGTTGTAACCTAATATTTTGGGGAAAGACATCACCTATATAAGGCTGGTCTTTCTTTCCCAATGACCCATGAATGGAATAATGAAGATATGAATTTCGTCCCCATTTGTCTATTATTATTTACTATGGACTGTTTGGTATAGACCAACAGTATTTTCTCTTCGCATCCTTGGTTCTTCTATCCCCTCCCCAAATTCTTTATTAAAACCTTCCGCTACCCTTTGATTGTAGAATTTCCACCCGGTCCTAGAGTTCAAGAACTTGATTCTTGAGATCAAGAACCCATAATCACACCTTACGAAACAAGTCGCAACACTTTGTTAGAACAAAGGGATAAAAGTCTTAATATTAGGTCTCAAATGTTTAGTCAAGAAAGATTTAGAGAGTTGTTAATCTTAGCAATTGTGAGGCATGATTTACCATTTCGGGTTAGTCGGGTTGGTCTGGGTTCGGGTTTGGGTTTGTTGTTTTTTCAGGTTGGTTTAGGTTCGGGTCGGGTTCGGGTTGAAAATTTTGTTATAATGCACCTCCTTCAACCCGACTCGAACCCATCCGACCCACCTGAATTGGCACCCCTATGGATGAGGTTGTCTTGGTTTTCAAAAGTCGCCAACTTCAAACTCACACCACAAGATCTTGGGACTTTATGGGACTTTCCTTAGAGGTTCCTCGAAATATATCAATTGAGAGTGATATCATAATTGGCCCTATTGACTCTGGTGTATTACCTAACGTAGAGAGTTTATATGATCACGACTTATGAGATGTTCCCATGAAATGGAAAGGTGTTTGTCTTGGTGGCAAAAATTTCACTTGCAATAAGTATTTATCCTCACTGTTTGCAATTTATTAGATTACATTGTAACTTATTTTATTATTTATACTAAATGTATGTATTCTTCAATATTGTGATATAGGAAGTTAATTGGAGCCAGATATTATGTCGGAGACTCTACAACCGACACTCAGAATCATGGGACTCACACGGCCTCAACAACAGTTGGAAGAGTAGTAAAAAATGCCAACTATTTTGGCATTGTAAACGGGACAGCGAGAGGAGGTGTTCCATCCGCTAAGATAGCTACTTATAAGGTGTGCAAAGGTCATTGTGATTCCAAAGACATCATGGCCGCCTTTGATGACGCCATTGCTGATAATGTAGACATTATCACTATCTCAATTGGATCTCTGGACCCTTTAAACATTAGTGAAGATGTTCTTGCTATTAGCTCCTTTCATGCAATGCAAAAGAGTATTTTAACCGTACAAGCGGTAGGGAACGTAGATGATTTAGGTATTTTACGGTTTCAAGCCTCGCACCATGGTTGTTCTCGGTGGCGTCTAGTAGTACAGATAGAAAAATCATCGATAAACTTGTTCTCGGAAATGGACGCACACTCATTGTAAGTGAGATATTTAACAAAATTTACTTGAACTATTTTAATAATTTAAATAAAAACTTTTATAGTTTTAGACATAAATTTCCCCATGTTTATACAAAATAATATTTATTGATTTTTCTACCTCACATGAATAATTATACAATTACTATCCCCTTTATATGGATAGTATATTTAAGGCTAGAAAATGTTCAAGAAAATTTCTTAAATCAATTTTTAGGAAGGGAAAAGGGCATGATGTGCTATTTGATCCTGGCATGACTAGCTTTACACGAGCCTGTACTTGTTGAAGCCGATAGACTTAACAATGGTTAGTGCGGTCTTTCCAAACTCTCGCACCTAGTTTGACATGTGATCCCAAAGACCATCGGTCCAATGTGGGCCAACAAATTTACCCATGCAACTGTTTGACATTGGTTAGGCCGGGTCCAGTTCAAGTCTAGCTAGCTAATCTATCTAGATTCTAGAAAGATCATCACTAACCAGTGTCATGTTGTACATTGTTTCTAGTACACAAAAAAAAGATTCAACACTTATGCTTGTTCTTAACATGTTATCATATTGTTGGGTAGAGCAATTCAACAAATCAGTTTTCCATAGGCGAAGGCAACAAACAGTTGGTGTATGGAAAAGAAATCACCCGTCATTGTAATGAATCAAGTGCAATGTACGATTTTTTTCAATTTTCTCGAGAAAAATCATTTAATGACACTCTTTCCATTTAATTATAACATCTTTGCAATGAATAAATGTCATTTTGAATATCTTTTAACATCCTCTATAAATTTTGAATAACAGGCAATGCATTGACAGTTGTGTTAACTCTGATTTGGTTAAGGGAAAGATAGTGGTTTGTAATGTTAATCAATCGGACTTTGGTTTCTTCTTTACGGCTAGAGATTACAATGCAAGTGGGGTTATTTTTAGAAAGATTGAAACAGACATTTCAGATAACGTACCTTTTTCAATCGTGTTTTTGAATGACTCTGATTTTCATTATGTTGAATCTTATCTAAAGTCTAAAACGGTGTCATCTGCGCGTATACTAAAGAGTGAGACTATTCACTATCCTGCACCCATTGTAGGTTTTTCTTCTAGCAAAGGACCCAATAAAATTTTACCAGAATTTTTCAAGGTATATTACACAATGTTTTATTACTAGTCATTCAAGTATCCATTCTTTAATCCTTATGTGAGGGATTCAACAAATTTTATTTTGATATGTATCTAACAATATTTAAGGTTGTCTATAATTACACTTTTATGTTTGACAGCCTGATATAACCGCCCCAGGAATTAATATCTTGGCAGAAAGCCCTAAACCCAACAGTTATTCTACTGGCCAATTAGCTTCTAAGTACGACATCCAGTCTGGAACTTCCATGGCGTGTCCTCATGTTACCGGTGCAGTTGCATATGTGAAATCGATGCAATCTGATTGGTCTATTTTAGCTATCAAATCATCTATAATGTCGACAGGTAATTAAATGTGCACCAATTCAACTAACTTAATTTACCTATGATGTTGATAACATTTTTTTCATTATTGATTGTATATATATATAATATATTTTTTTCTAGCTTGGACCATGAATATGAAAGACAATATAGATGCTAAACTTGGCTATGGAGCAGGACACATCGATCTAGTGAGGGCTATATATCCTGGACTCGTGTATGAGACATTGATAGATGAATATGACAACATGCTTTATAGTATGGGTTTAGAAGGAGATAAGTTGAGGAAAATGATAGGAGTAATAAAGAAGTGTCCAAAAGGAATAATAACTTCTATGAAGGATCTCAACTATCCGGCAATGACAGCCTCAGTTAATAGTAATTTGTCTTTCACTATTCAATTCTCAAGAATTTTGACAAACGTTGTACACGCTAACTCCATTTATCAAGCACAAATTAGTTAGGAGGATTCCACAATCCACATCGACGTAGAGCCAAGTGTCCTTTCTTTTACTAGTACAAAAGAAAGAAAACAATTTATTGTGACAGTTGCTGGACAATTACTCAAGAAAAACTATGTTTATTGTTCCTTAGTTTGGTTTGATGGTACTTATAGAGTTAAAAGCCCCATTCTTTTGTATCGTTCATCTTTTATTTGATTCGGTCATATAAACTATGAAAGAATTTATTCGAATAAAATATTCTATATAATAAATTAACCTCTTCAAATCAAATCTTTTTTTTAATCCTTGTAAATGGTTATGTGAAGTTTCAAGTCTATGATTCACTCTAACCAAAAAAAACCTTTACCAACACAAAAGTCAGTGTTTTCCAGCACATAAATTTTCCACAATAAAAGTGGAGTCGACCAAGGTCATTACCGGCACATAAATTTGCCTATGTTCCAGTAAAACATTAATATATGCCAGTAAAATGTAACTATGTGCCCGTAAATTTAGTTTCATATATTTGCGCTTGTAAAGGTACTATGTGCCGATATATCTATGCATATTTTTTAATATATTATCATTATATTATCAAAATATTCTTTCGTATTGACTAAAGTTTTCTTTTAGTTCGAATTTGTTGATACTCGAGAAAGAATTTCGCGCTTAATCCTCCGTACTCATTTTAAAAACGGTCTTTACTTATAAAATTGCCTTTCGAAAATCGATTATATCACGTTTTATTTTACTAATTATTCTTTCCGTCCTAAGTATGCATAAGATTTGTGCGTTATTTAAAATATTCTAACAACAATATTTAAAATACTAGTACCCATTGCTGATGCCTTTGACTTATGGAGAAAATACCAAAGAGCAATCAGTCATTTTTTTAATGATATTAGGGTTTAGAAATAAATCACAAACAAATATTTATCACTATATTTTTGTGAAAATATCCTAAAAAGATTCTAAAAGTATTTATAATTTTTAGGAATTTTTACAAAATGATTTGAAGTCCCAAAATTATAAAAATAATTTTAAAAGTTGAAAAGTGGAACCAAACAGGCCTTAGGACCGGAGTCCTAAGTCTTGAATCCGTTTTTATGGGTCGGACTCGGTCTGGGTGCTAAGGACTCTCGGTCCTTGATTGAGATTATCGGTCTAGGTGTATAAACTCATCGGTCCTGGGTTATCCTAGGGTTAAGTTCATCGGTCTAGGTGTATAAATCCAACGATCCTGGGTTAGCTCTAGGCTATGTCCATCAGTCCTAGGTTCGGGGATCCTCGGTCTTAGGTTAAACCTCTCGATCCTGGGTTGAACCTCTCGGACATGGATTAAAATCCTCGGTCGGACATGGATTAATACGTTTTATTTTATTTTTTTTAATTTAAATTTGAGTTTTTCAGTTTTAGGTTGATTGTTGTCTCTAACCTATTCAAAAAGTTCATAAATGATCTTAGGATCAATATCAAACCATAAAATACCATAAACAACAAACATACAAGCTTATACAATTTAAAATATAAAAATATCAAATTCAAACTGCAAATATGAATTAGAGGGTGATTATAACTTTACCAAGGATTAAAGGAACACTTATTGATCCTTTGGGAAGCTTTTGGGATGCTTAGATCAAACTTTAAGGCTTTAAACGGATTTTTGAAAAATTCAGAAGCTTTGAGCTTTAATGGCAGATTTTATGTAAATCGTTATTTAAAGGTGGAGATTAGATTCATTCGCTTCGGAATGACTCATGGGTTATTTATAGCTGCCTAATGTCGGTTGTGGGCTTCAAGTGGACTGAATCGAACAAAATTTATTAATGGCGTTTTGGTTGTTCTTGAGTCAACTGGCCGAAATAAGGATGATTCATCCCTATTTTTGTAGGAGAAATGATCACCGAAGTAGGGTGATTATTTCACCTTTTGAATCAGTCGTTTTGGTTGACTATGGATAAGTTCCAAAAATGGAAAATCAAAGACAGGTCTTTGATCTTATCTTCTCCGGTGATCGCGATGAAGACAATGGTGACACTTAAAATTGCGTCGTTTCGTGCGCGTTTGGCGTTCCATCAGCATTTCGTTGGCAATCGGGCATTCCGTTAGCATTCTGGCTAACGGGGCTAATGCTTAGTTGGCTGATCCAGTGCGATGCGCGAGCGCGCTTCCTCGGTTACAATTGGCTACACGGACGCTCCTTGGGCGTTGGATAAAAATTCAGTGTCACTCTACATTGGTTTGTAGATTTTTAATACTTACACCAATATACATAAATTTGTCACTCTTCATTAACTCATTATAACTTACTATGCTAATAAAATCAAAACTATTAAAATGCTGCAATCCTACATTAACTAATTATTGTTAAAAAAAAGTTATTTGAAATAATCAAATGATTCAGATGAAATAAATGATAGCATTTTAAACAAATTAGTAAAATATAAATAATAAATATACATAGATAGATCTCCAAAGCTCCCATTAATAAGCTTTTGAATGATCTTTTTTGTTTTGTTGTATCTTAATTTGCTAACAGCAAACAATAATGTTACATCTCCCGTCAAACAAACAAGGGCGAATTTATATTTATTCTCTTGAGCTGTAATGATTATATGTATTACACTATTACAGGTAATAAGTGAAAATATTAAGCATATTAATCGAACTGATCCACGAATAACCTACTAAAATAAAATAATTATAATAGATTGAAAAAGTTATAAGAATACCCGATTTAAATAACAAATTTATATATTTAAAAAACAAATCTCGTATAATAAAAAATATAAAAATATGACAAAAGAAAATCTATGAAATTTAACAAACTTTTACATATTATTTAAGTTGCAACCTTCTATATATTATGTGTAGAATAAAATTCATCTATTATACAATCCAAGTTAATATCTTCAATAAGCTCTCGTTCAATATAAATTATCATAATATCTGCTAAAATCTTTTTTTTATTCTGATGAATATTTTTTACATGTTTCATAGATGAATATGAACTTTCTGTAGTGGCAGTAGATCTGGCAAAATCAAAACAGGTTGGATTAATCTAGGGGTGAGCATAATTTGGGTTTACCCAAACCCAACCCTAACCCAAACCCAAAATATTAATTTGGGTTGGTTAATATGGGTTGGGTTGAATATGGGTTGAGTTGAGTATGGGTTGAGTTTAATTTGGGTTGGGTTAGGGTTACCCATATTACCCAAATTATATAAATTTAATTTAATTCTCTATTATTAATCCAATATAAACTAATCAACTTCCAACTTTAAGTCGAACACGTTTTTGACATGTTTAACACGTTTTCACACGTTTAACACGTTTTTAATATTTTTAACACATTTTCACACGTTTTTCATACGTTTAACACGTTTTTAATATTTTTAACACTTTTTCACACTTATAACATGTTTTTCACACGTTTAACACGTTTTCACGTTTTGGCACGTTTAACACGTTTTTGACATTTTAACACGTTTTCACACTAATAACACGTTTTTCACATTTTTGTCACGTTTAACACGTTTTTGACATGTTTAATACGTTTAACATGTTTTTAACAAGTTTAACGCGTCTTTTTACATTTTTGGCACGTTTAACACGTTTTTAACATATTTAATACGTTAACACGTTTTTGATAAGTTTAACATGGTTTTCACATTTTTGGCACGTTTAACACGTTTTTGACATTTTAATACATTTTTGATATGTTTAACACATTTTTCACTCATTTAACACATTTTCACACGTTTAACACGTTTTCACACGTTTAACATGTTTTTCACGTTTTTGGCATGTTTAACACATTTTTGACATATTTGACACGTTTTTCACATTTTTAGCATGTTTAACACGTTTTTGACATGTTGAACATGTTTAACACGTTTTTGGCTCATTTAACACATTTTTAGTACATTTAACACGTTTTGGTACGTTTAACACGATTTTCACGTTTTTGGTATGTTTAACATGTTTTTGATATATTAACACGTTTAATAACATATTTTTTGCACGTTAACATGTTTTGATAAGTTTGAACACGTTTTTGGCATGTTTAACACGTTTTTTACGTTTTTGGCACGTTTAACACGTTTTCACGTTTTGGCAGGTCCAATGTGTGAAAAACGTATTAAACGTGTCAGAAATGTGAGAAACATGTTAAACGTGTCAAAAACGTGTTAAAAATGTCAAAATATGCCAACACATAGTTAACATGGAAAACGTGTCAAAACATGCCAAAAACGTGAAAAACATGTTAAACGTGCCAAAAACGTGAAAAACATGTCAAAATGTGTTAAATGTGTCTTAATGATGAAAAACGTGTCAAACGTGTCAAAAACGTGTTAAATGTGCAAAGACGTGAAAAACGTGTCAAAACGTGTCAAAACGTGGAAAATGTGTCAAAACGTGTTAAACGTGCCAAAACGTGAAAAACGTGTTAAACGTGCCAAAAACGTCAAAACATGTCAAAAATATGGAAAACGTGTCAAAACGTGCTAAACGTGCCAAAAACGTGAAAAACGTGTTAAACGTGTCAAAATGTGAAAACTTGTTAAACGTGTCAAAACGTGTTAAACGTGCCAAAAACATGAAAAACATGTCAAAAATGTGTCATAATCGTGAAAAACGGGTCAAACGTGTCAAAAACGTGATAAACGTGTTAAACATGTCAAAACATGAAAATAGTGTCCAGAATGTCAAAATGTGTTAAACGTGCCAAAAACATGTTAAACGTGTGAAAAACGTGTTAAACGTGTGAAAAACGTGTTAAACGTGTGAAAAACGTATTAAATGTGTGAAAAACGTATTAAACGTGTCGAAAACGTGTGAAATATGTTAAACGTGTCAAAAACGTGGAAAACATGTCAAAACATGTTAAACGTGCCAAAAATGTGTTAAACGTGTCAAAAATGTGAAAAACTTGTTAAACGTGCCAAAAACGTGAAAAATGTGAAAAACGTGTCAAAATTTGTTAAATGTGTCATAGTCGTGAAAAATATGTCAAACGTGTCAAAACGTGTTAAACGTGTTAAAAACGTATTAAACATGTCAAAAACATGAAAAACGTGTTCAACTTATCAAAATGTGTTAAACGTGCCAAAAACGTGTTAAACGTGTAAAAAATGTGTGAAAACGTATTAAACATATCAAAAATGTGAAAAACGTGTTAAACATTTCAAAACGTGTCAAAAATGTGAAAATGTAAACGTGTTAAACATGTCAAAAATGTGTTAAACGAATAAAAATTTGTTAAATAAGTCAAATACATGTTAAATGAAAAAATAAAAATAAAATAATTTGGGTTACCCAACCCATACTCAACCCAACCCATACCCAACCCATAATAGAAAATAATATGGGTTGAATTATGGGTTGGGTAAATTTAATTTGGGTTGAATATGGGTTGGGTAATACGGGTTGGGTTTACCCGTTTGCTCACCCCTAGATTAATCTATCAATAAAATTACAATTTGATTACTTGTTTGTTTCAACTAATTTGCGACACAATTTAATGATGTAAGACATATTTTGAAAATTTTATTACGAGAAACATCAATTTTAATAATGCTAGAGTTGAAATATCAAATAATGAATTTATTATTGACTAAAATTTTCTAGATAATAATTTTCAGCCAATTTGTAAATATCTCTATCTTTAAATATTTAAAATTATCTTTAGTATCTAAAATAAAATTATGTACATGAACCTCTATTGTTTCATCACTAAATCTGAAATTCAACTATTTTTATTGAAAATCTATTACTGAAGTGAAGATATTGAAATGATAATGTAAGCACTAAAAATTAACACTCTAATTTATAATATTAAAATAATTGTTTTGACTTATTTTTGAATAAATAAAGTCAAAATAATTAACCTTATGGAGAAATATTAATTAAAACAATTAAATAGACTAATTATTGTGATAATTAAAAGCCAAATTAATTAAACAAAATGATCAAAATAATAAAAATAAAATTATTTATGATAAATATTGTATTCATTTATCTAAAAATAATTTTAAAAAATTAAGAGACAAAAATAAATAGTTTTAAGTGAATTGTTGTATCCATTTCATCTAAAACAATTATTTATTTAACCCTAAAAATATACAAAAAAGTAAAATAAAATAAAATAAATTGATAAAATATTTGCCATATATATTTTTAATATTTTGTGTATTTAAAAAGATCAAAACTAAAGCCAGAAAAGTGAAAAAAAAATTAATTTCAAATAAACCCTTAAGTATTTAATAAAGTTATATATATATATATATATGTGATCCTATGTGGCCGAAACTAAATAAATTAGGGAGCATCAAATGAGCGCTATATTTTCATCCAGCGTCCAAGAAAGAGTCATGTAGCTGGTTGTAGCCAAAGCAACGCGCGCCCAGGCCACTACGGAACAGCTAATGCCTCGTTAGCCAGGACACTAACGGACCACCCAAACGCAACGACGCATCGACGGAACGCCAACAAGAATGCTCTAACATGCTCAAAACGACGTCCTTTTGAGCGCCACCTTCCTCTTCATCGCGATGCCATTTGGAGAAGGATGAAGAACCATTGATGATTTCTCCTTTTTGGAACTTCCTCCACATTCAACTATTCCGGCTCATTTAAAGCCCAAAATGATCACCCTATGATGGTGATCATTTCAACCTATCAAAATATAGATGAATCATCCCTATTCCAACAACTTCAACCAAGAAAAACCAAAAGTCATTAATGACTTTTGGCCGATTCAGGCCACTAGAAGTTTCCACCGACTTAGATTAGCTATAAATAGCCCCGCTGAGTCATTCCAAAAAGAAGGAACCAACTCATACGTACCCTTTAAATCAAAGAAAATAAAAAATCTACCATTAAAGCTTAAAGATTTAGAATTTTTTAATTTTCTGTTTGAGCCCTTAAAGCTTGGATCTGAGCATCTAAAAATCTTCCCTAAGGATCAATGAGTGTTCTCCAATCCTTGGTAAGGTTCCATTCACCCCTAATTCATATTTACAGTTTAAATTGGAAATTTTTATATTTCAAAATGCATAAGCTTGTATATTTGTTTTTTATAACATTTTATTGTTGAAAAATCATCCATATATGATTTAGAAACTATATGGACATGATAGATCCGATCAATCGATCTAAATAAAAAAACCCAAATTTGAATTTAAAAAAACGGGTTTGTTGTTTTTTTTTGTTAATTTTGTTGAATCACAACATAGAAAATATTCCAACATGATTGTAATGATGTTGAACAACTGTTTGGATCATGTTTCATACAACCCGATAATATTTTATCTAAATAAAAATTTTCAAAATAAATTGAAAATTTTGAGTTCTTGAATTTGTCAAAACGACATTCAGTGTGCTTGTTTTGGTACCATTCAAATATATGTAGTATAAGGAAGCTATTGGACAACTACTTACACTTCAAAACAACTTTAAAATCAAAAACCTAATTTTTTTATCACAAACTATTTTGAACAAAATGATTATCATCTAGGTAGATTGATACCTTGAGATGATGATCAACATGTTTCCTAGGAGCTTTGTGAAGCTACATAAGCTCTTAGATCAAAGAATTAGAGCTAAAGAGATGATTAAAAAAACTTGCACTTGGTGTTCTTGAGGACCGAGGCTCGTAAGTATAGGACCGAGAGATCTTACCGAGGATCCTCGGTGTACACTAAAACTTAGGACCGAGAGGTCCAGCCGATGTTCTTGAGCTAGGACCGAGAGGTCCGACCAATGTTCTTGAACTAGGACTGATAAATTCATTTGAGGATTTTTACCTAGGACCGAGATTTTCTACATAGGACAAAGAGTTCTAAAATTCAGACAAAGACTCCCTAACCCTAGTACTGAGAGACATAACCTTAAGACTGAGAGTTCTAACCTTGGGACCGAGACTCCCTAACTCTAAGACCGAGATTCTTAATCCTAGGAACGAGAGATCTGACCTTGGGACCGGGAATCTCAAGCTTAGGACCGAGAGCTCCCAAACCCAGGACCAAAGAACTTAACCCAAAGTTAGACTAGGACCGATAGGATTTTATACCTAGACTAGTAAGATCAGCCAAGGACCAAAAAGTCCTTAGCACCTCGACCCGAGACCGAGGTGTTCCTCAACTTAGACCGAGAGTCTATTGACCTCGACCGATAAAAACAAATCTCAACTTTAGGACTCCGGTCTTAAGGCCTATTTGGTACCACTTTTCAAAATCAAAATTATTTTTGTAATTTTGGAGCTCCAAATCAATTTCTAAAATTCCGAAGAATAGAATATGCATTTTTAATATTCTTGGGATATTTCCACACAAATATTTAAGTAAAGGTTTGTTTGGTATTTATTTATAAACCTTAATGTCTTTAAAAATGACTGATATTCTTTAGGTATTTCCACCATAGTTATCATCTGCAAAAGGTATCAGCATTTAAATATTGATGTTTCAATACTTTAAATAACATTAATCTTAGAAGCATGATTAGGACCAGAAGAATAAAAGGTTAAAACTCAAATGTAATACAACCGATTTTTAAAAGCCAACTTTATAAGTAGAGACTGTTTTTAAAACAAGCACGAAAGATGAAGCGTGAAAGCCTTTTCTCGAATATCACCAAACTACGAATTAAAAGAAATTATGGTAAATACGTTTGTATACGTATGTCAACTTTTATTGATTTTCAAAAATCAATTGGCGACTCTGTTTGAAAATAAATAATCTTTTAAATCAAGATGTTTAATTAATTTAAGCTAAATTATTTTATTAAAATAAAATTGTGATTGGATTACCATAAATCCCCGAAATATTTAAAATTGAACCCCCAAATTAATTATTTTTTAATAGTTTCAAAAAGCTGTCAAGAATCAACGACATCTTTTAAAAATAATATTTTATTTTAATAGAAAATTTATGACATGCAAACCAATGTTGAATTTCTAGAACCTCGAGCTTTTTACCAGAACCCACACAAAGGAATTTTTCTAGGAGTTACAGATAGTGTTGATGAATTTTCAACGAATCTTTTTATTGGTATCTTGTTGCATTTTGTGTGAAGCATTTAGATCTGAATTTCAATATCATGTTGTGTCACGTATTCAAGAGATGATCAAATCATATTTCTCTTAAATTGAAAAGCAGTGTTTAATATTTGAGACTAAATCTATGACACTTACAATATCAAGAGATTTGTGTTGCAAAGTTTGAAAAAGTAATTCCTATAATTCTATACATCATATGAAGTGTGAAAATAAATTTAAAAGACCTCAAAAGTATCAAACAATCACATGTTTTTCCAAGAATTAGATTATACATCTTCCACGTAAAAAAACATATAGTTATTTTAGTATATATATATATATATTTAAATTTTGGTAGTTCCGCCATTTCAGACAATTATGTATAAATCTACAAAGAAATGTATAGTTATTTCTACCAAGTAATAAAACAAATACAAAAAACTGGTGAACTAAATTTTAACCGAGTTTGTGGTCTAGAAATAATCCTACCAAATTGACATATACCTGAAAATGAGGGAAAATAATATTCTTTTCTTGTTAGAGATAATTAAATTAGATATTGTATACTAAATAATGAAAACTGTAGTGTTGGTTGTGTTAGGATTTGGATCCCCTAAATCTTACTTACTTGAATTGAACTATAAAAACGAAAGAAAAGAAGAACACAAGAAGACATAGATTTATGGTGGTTTACTCAAATGATTACTTCCACTTTAATCGCCACCAGATTTCACTATAAAAAAGAAGAAGAAATACAGAATTTTTGCCTGACACTTTATCTTTCCAGAATTCTTTCTTATCAATATAAACTCTTAATATAACATATTTATAGGGTAAACATTTAGGTAATAAAACCTAAATAACTCTTGGTCAGGCCCAAACCCAAACTCAATAAACTCTAATTAACTTTTGTAAAGTTTATTATAAGTGATCATAACTCAACAATCTTTTACTTGGAGACTAACTTCATCATTTCTCGGTCAGTAGCAACTTTCCATTCTCGGTGTCTTAAAAAAGAAGACCAACTGAAGTTGCACAAAGAACACAGATTCAGTTTCTTGTTTGTCACAGTTTTTGTCAGCATATCAATTATTCTCACTCCCTTAATCTTTTTAAGAGATAACACTCAATCTTCTAAAGCTGATCGGATAAATTGATAACGAACTTGCATATGATTCGTCGTGCCATGATAAACATGATTCTTTGCTAAATGAATGACACTCTGACTATAGCATCGCAACATACTTATCTCGTAGTCTTGACCCAATTCTCATAAAAATGTTGTAACCACATCATCAGCCTCTATCAAAATAACATACTCTACTTCACAACTAAAAAGAGCAACAATCTTCCAAAGTATAAATGTACTTTGTTGTGTTATTCCTACTATCAACATTACCATCATTGTCAGTATTAATATATCATTCTAAACCCATAATAAACTTTCGAAAAAATAAAGTGAGACCCATACTTCCTTTTAAGTATCTTATTATCCACTTTACCGATTCTCAATGTTGTCTATCTGGGTTGCACATGAATCTTCTAACAACTCCCATTGCATGTGCTATGTCTGGTCTTGTGTAAACCAACGCATACAGGGCGTTGACCATGTAATTTTTCTCCTCCTCAGTTGAAGGCGATTAATCTTTAGATAGTTTAAAGTGACTACCTAAGGGGGTAGTAACTGGTTTTGCATCATACAAGTTGAATCTGTTAAGAACTTTAATCATATATATTCTTCTTGTGAAAGTTTGAGAACTTATTTATCCATGAATATTCTCATTCTAAGGATTTGTTTTGCAGCACCCAAATCCTTTATTGAAAACTTTTCAGACAACTTTTTCTTTAGTTTGTTAATCTCATACAAGCTTGCTCCATTAATCAACATGTCATCAACGTAGAGGAGCAGAATAAAGTACGATTTATCAAATCTCTTGACATAGCAGCAAAGACCAGCTTCACACCTCAAAAAATTGTTACTTTTCATGAAACTATTTAACTTCTTGTACCATTGCCTTGGAGCCTGTTCCAAACCATACAAACTCTTCTAAACCTTACACACAAACTCATCTTTTTATTTAATTTCAAATCATTGTGGTTGTCGAATATAAATCTTTTCATTCAAATCACCATGAATAAAAGTAGTTTTAACATCCATTGTTGAAGATGGAGTTCTTCTTTCACAATTAAACTAAAAATAGTTCTGATTGTCACCAATTTGACTACTAGAGAGAAGACCTCATTGTACTCAATACCTTATTTCTATTGAAACTCTTTCACAACCAACCTTGCCTTGTACCTCGTGGTTTTATCATTTTCTTCTTTAATCCTGAAGATCCATTTGTTGTGAAGCGCTTTCTTTCCCTTTTGTAGCTCAGTGAGCTCCTAAGTTTGATTTAACGTCAAAGAGTTCATCTCATCTTTCATTGTAGACTCCCACTTAACCGATTCATCATATTGTATTGCTTCCTCGTAGTATTTAGGTTCGCCTCCATCTATCAACAAGATAAAGTTCAGAGATGGAGACCACCTCCCAACTGGTTTTTAATTTCTTGATGATCTTCTCAACTTTATAATTAGTGTTTGTTGATTTGCCTTTGGGCCACGTTCTCAATAATTTTATCTTCAACAACACATTGGTCTTCTTCGACAGTTGGTATATATTTAGTTTAAAAATATCTCAAATCGACTGTACCAGTCTCTTCCAGTTTGGAATCACCATCTGATGTCTTCCTAACACAATATTTGTAGAGAACCTGTTCATTGAAGATAACGTTTCTACTACAAAATGATCTTTCGATTTTGATTATCCCAGAAATGATAATCAAACTCAATATCACCATAACCAATGAAAAATATTTATTAGACTTTGGATCCAACTTGCTCCTATCACAATCATTAATATGAGCGTATGATAAACAACCAAACACTTTCAAATGAGAAATGTTTACCTTTTTATTACTCAAGACTTTTTCAGGAGTTATGAATTCAATAGGAACAGATGGTCCTTTATTTATCAAGTAGGTAGTAGTGTTGATATCTTCTGCCCAAAAGGTTTTAGGCATCCCATCATGCAATCTCAAGCTTTTAATACACTCGTTCAATATTCGATTCATCTATTTATCTACTCCATTCGCTTGAGGTGTTCGGGGAACAATCTTCACCATATTGATCTCACTCACAACACAATACTCTCTGAAATCTGAAATGGTGTACTCGCTTCATTGTCAGATCTCAAGCATTTAACCTTTTGATTTAATTCATTTTTAACCAAAGCCTTCCACTTTTTGAAAATAACAAATACTTCAGACTTGTGCTTCATCAAGTAAACCCATTTTTTTTGTCGAATCATCTATAAAAGTCACGTAGTAGTATGATCCGCCAATAGAAAAACAAGTGCATGTCCCACACATCGGTGTGTACCAACTCTAGCCTTTCTTTCTTGAGCTTCTTCCTAATTATTAAGAAACTCACCAGTTTCTATTTTCCAAGAATGTAATTTTCTCATAACTGATGTTCAACATACTTCAGTTCTGGAATTTGTCCATTCTTCAAAAGTTTTTCATCCCTTTTCGCTCATATGGCCCAACCTGCAATGCCATAGCTCATTGTTATTCGATTCATCAATTATAACAACAATTGTTTATCTACAAGTTGAAGTTGTGTATAACGTTCTAGTTTTGTGATCTCGAGTAACAACTATTTCTCCTTTAGTCACCTTCCACACATTATTTCCACAACTAAAATTATGACCTTCTTCATCAAGTTGTGTCACAGAAATTAGATTGCGCATTAAACCAGGAATGTGTCTCACATTATTAATCTTCCAAACAGAACTGTTTACCATCTTCAATTTGATGTCCCCAATTCCAACAATATTCAATATCTCACCATCTGCGAGATAAAATTTCACACAGTTTCCAGTCACATAATTCCTCATTAATTTTTTATGGGCAGTGGTATGGAAAGATTCTCCATTAATCTATCGGGCTATAAACAGACATGAGTAATGCATTAGTGTCAATTTTGGTAACTATGTTGGCTGCATCGTTTTAATCACCATTGTTTCTCTTTGGTGCTTTGCAGTTCCTCTTCAAGTGACCCTGCTTACCATAATTCTATAAATCAAATGTCTGCCCAGACTTGGACTAACTCCTCCTATTACTCGAAAAAGATATGATCTTACCTCGGTTGAAATTTCTAACATTACATATGCCCATGTTTTTAACATTCATAGCAGAACCTTTGAACGTTTCACCAAAATTAATTTTACGAACCATTAGATCTTCCTCAAGAATTCAATCTCTAACTTCAATAAATTTCAATTTAAAAGTTCTAATAGAGTTACTAATTGTTGTCCTTATAAGTTCTCAGCTATTTGGTAGAGATGTTAACAAAATCAAGGCACTAACTTCATGCCCAAAATTAATCTCAATAGATAGTAGTTGATTCATAATTGTATGAATTTGTTCAAATGTGTAGTGATAGAAGTACCATCAACAATTCTTAAGTAAAAGAGTCTCTTTATTAAATGTACCTTGTTGTAAGCAGATGGATTCTTATACATATCAGAAAGAATTTTTATCAGACACATGGTGGTATTCTCCTGCTACATTATGAGCAAACGTCTTGGTTAGCGTTAATCTGACAACTCCCAAAACCTGTCTATCAATAAGTTTCCATTTAACTTCATCCATCTTCTCTAGTTTCACACTCAAAGGAACATGAAGCTTCTTTCCATAGAGATAATCATCAATCTTCATCCTCTAGAATGCATAATCTGTTCCATTAAATCTTACAATCCCGTGTTATATACTATTCTTGCTTGCCATCATTTCCAATGCTCCGATTTAGCCTAGCAACTCTGATACCAAATATTAGGATTTGGATCTCCCAAATCTTACATACTTGAAATGATCTATAAAAACGCAAATGAAAAAAGAACACGAGAAGACACAGATTTATATTGGTTCGCTCAAATGATCCACGTCCACTTAAATCGCCAACAGATTTCACTATAAAGAAGAAAAAGAAATACAACGTTTTTGCCTCATACTTTATATCTCTAGAATTATGTCTTATCAATGTAAACTGTTGATAATAACATATTTATATGTTAACACTCAGGTAATAAAATCTAAATAATTTTTTATCAGGCCCAAACTCAAATCAAAATACAATCCCAATAAACTCTAATTAACTTTTCTCTCCTTATAGATATTAAGATCATTGAGAACTTGTAAAATGCCATGGCATCTTTTTGTTGCATTCTGAATGAATCATGCACCTGAAAGATAATTGATTAATTAACCAATCAAGAAATTGAGTGTTATATTTTGATTCAAACAAAACATAAGTTCAATTTTTTACTGAACAGTTACTTTAGCATTAAAGGTAAAAGAACATAATGAAATCCTAGAAATTCAGGCCATCCACCGTTTGTTAGATATCCTAAACCATCTTCTTCATGATATATAAACGGTCTGAATTTATGTTGGAATTAAACTAATTTCATTAATTAAATGGAAATGATATTTGGGCTAATGAAATTCACACCAAATTCAAATGTGAATTAAGTGTGAAATTAATCCAAATAAATTCACATGAAATTCAAATGTGAATTAAAATGAAATTAATCCAAATAAAATTCACATTAAATTAATCCAAATATAAATTAAAGTGAAATTAATCCAAATAAAATTCACATCAAATTTAAATGTGAATTAAGGTGAAATTTCATCCAAATGAAATTCACATCAAATTCATTGTGAATTAAATTTGTTAATTGTTATAATTAACATTAATGCATTGAATGAGGCAATTAACAAATGGTGTTAATTGCTATTGTAACTAGAAAATACATATTGTTGGATGTAACTTGCAAAGATGATGAAAAGGCAAGCAAGGATAATCGTTAAATGAATGGTGATGGATTAGTGGTTGTTGGATTAAAGTATTGATTATGAGTTTAATTTTCAACTATAAATATCCCTGCATATTGTATTTCTCTCCACACATTATCTTATCACTTCTCACTCTAGAATTCTAAAAAACTTTCATTGTTTTTGTGAGTATTCTTGTGAGTGTTTTTGTGAGTGTTCTTCGATTTTCTTGACTCGATCATTTCTTTGCGAAACCCGGTGATTGTGATTTATGTACTTTTGTCTAGTTCGTTGTTGTAGTGGTTTTTCTATGTTAAATCATTGCAGGTTCCGTTGTACTCTAGGATGCAGCCACCGAATAAACTCTCCAGCACAAACGGGAGACAGTGAAACTGTTTTAAGGAAACTGTAATTCCACAGGCTCGGAACAAACGAGAAGATTTTTTCATCATCTCTTAAAATATACTGTATCTGTTATATGATCATTATATTGTATTCATATATTATTTATGTGTAATTGTTAAGAGATAAGATAACCAACATTTTAATCAAACAAGTGGAATCCATCGTACCTGAGAAAGCGGGTTTATTACGAATTTGGGAACTCATAAGAACTCATCAACAGATATATAAATCTCTTAACGTTGCGGTCAAGTTAAAAAAAAGTCTCTTATACAAGGAATCAATTTTTGTTGGATAACTATTCATAAAATTAAACCAATAAAGACAAATTAGAATGCAACCAATTTAGAATCTAAACATGGACTCACATAGATTATGTAGTGCTTTTTTCTGACTACGATCATGCAGAAATATGCTTGAATCTAAACATCGACAGACATAGATTATTGTAGTGCTCTTTCTGGATAGATCCTTAGAGAAGGATGTTTAACCCTAGCCATGATTGATTGAGAATTCTAAGTATGGAACTTTTATTTAAAACTACCTAACAATATTGCCTGAAAAATTAAACAACAAAATAATGACACAATAATTACCAACATAACGAGTATGCTTTGATGTCTAGTATATAATTATACTTTGTCTCAGTTTGACCAAATATAAGTTCAGTAATAATAATTATAAGTAAATATAAGGAAGCCAAATGGATCAATGATACATACCTCACTGGTGATCGGATAAAGCTTCTGCTGCGGCTGCGGTGTCTGTTCAGGCATCTCTGTCATATCAACAACATTAGTTGTCGGTCTTAATTGCAAATTAAAGTAGTTAAGAATGAACTAAACATAATCAAATTGTTTTATACATAAGATCATAATTGAAGAAAGTTCTACTTTGTTAAGTTTTCTACTCATAATTCGTTTAAGTTGTTCTTGAGAAGTTTAATCATTTCTCCTTGTTGTGAGAGGACTATGTTATCATATGGCTTAACATATATATTTTTAAAATATGTTCAACCAAAGTTTCAAAAGATAAAGGGAGAAAAAACTCTAACATACAACAACAAGATTTTAGATGCTGCAAAAATTAAACAAGATGAACCAAATTAGTCTGCTACAATGGACCATAACAATGCAAAATATAAACTTTCTTAAATTAATAGAAGAAAAATAACACTAATAGACAAATGGCTGAAGAAAACTCAATGTCAATAATACAACAAGAACAACAATGTATGTTATATTATTGCTCTGAAAGGGTAAATCGAGTTCAGAAACAATAGAGAAAAACATATTTTGTGTAAATGTTGCAGTTAAAAAACCTAACATATTCAATGATAAGACATGGAGGTTAAACTTTAACAACAATTGCTTATGCACCATTCGTATTGTAAGTGTATGTCAACTTTTATTTCATTAAAAAAATACGAAACATAAAAACAAAGAACATAAATGCCAAAGGATGAAATCCTTATCATGTGCAAACCTCTAATTTCTTAAGAGAGGTGAAGTGTGAATGAAGAAATCTAGAACCTAAATCACTTTATATTATTTAAAATTAATTTGAATATCTCAAACAAGTTTAGGGGGAAAACATTGCTAGTCTGTTTGGAAAAGTAAACAGAAAATACTAAAGTTTTGTCAATAAATGAATTGAAATATAAATAATCTTCCTACTTCTGTCTCCTTTTTTCCCTTTGCTCAAGGAACGAGATTGGGCAGGAAATGTAAACCACAATGGCGTGCCCTCTCAATTAAGTTTTCAGACCAAGTTCTCAAAACGGCTTCTTAACTCTTAATCCATTATTCTAAAGGAGTTAGCTATATTGGACCGATCACATTGGAAATCGTCAACAAAAGGGGGTAAGAATCAGGACGTGACTAATGAGGAGATTCTTCTTCTCATCCAAAATTTAGAATCTGAAATGATAAATAAGGGGAGGAATTATGATATATCTTAGCACAAATAATATGGTTATTTGAAAAAGAGAATCCTTCAAATGAATGTTTGTCTTTGAACTTGATTAGATGAGTAATGTAATATAACATCTCGATGATTTTTCTCTTTCTCAAAATCATATTTAAAGGGAAGAAAGATAAAATCATCCTAAAATTTGTGTCTATACTAATCATTTTTCCTTTTGAATAATTTAACTTTGCTTAATAATTCTCTAGAGCAAATGTAAATGATGAAATGCATATGAAAAATCTTAACTTATATAATAAATGTGTGACGTTTATAGATGATTCGACGAGTAAAGTATAAGTTTAATTTATTAAGCACAAGTCTAAAGTATTATTTATTTTCAAGAAGTGGAAGATTTTATTTGAAAAATTAAACAAATTAGAAGGTTAAGTGTTTGAGATCTGACAATGGAGGTCAATACATAAATTCAGATTTCAGAGAGTATTGTACCGTGAATGGAATACATATGGTGAAGATTGTTCCCCGAACGCGTCAAGAGAATGGAGTGGTTGAATAGATGAATCGAACATTGAATGAACGTGCTAGAAACATGAGATTGCATGATGGGCTGACTAAAACCTTATGGGTAGATTCTATCAACAATGTTGCTTACTTGATAAACAAAGGATCATCTGTTTCACTTGAACTCAGAATTCCAGAAGAAATTTAAAGCAATAAAAATGTAAATATTTCTTATTTGAAATTATTTGACTATTTATCATATGTGTATATTAATGAATGTGATAGAAATAGGCTTGATCCAAAGTCTAATAAGTGTTTTTTCATTGGTTATTGTAATATCAATTTTGGTTATCGTTTATGGGATAGTAAAAATTGCAAGATCATTTGTAGTAGGAACGTCATATTCAGTGAATATGTTCTTTATAAAGATTATGTTGGGAAGTCAGTTGGTGATTATAGATTGGAAGAGACTAGAACGGTCGATTTGAGAGATTTTTCAGTTAAACATATATCGACTTTTTTTAAGATCAATGTATTGTTGAAGGTGAAATCGTTGAAAACGTGATCCTAGAGGCAAATTAGCAAACATTGGCTATACATTTGAGAAGATTGTCAAGAAATCAAAAATCAGTCGAGAGGTGGTCCCCAACTCTGAACTATATCTTGTTAACATATAGAGACCAACTTGAATGCTACGATGAAGCAATACAATATGATGAATCAAATAAGTGGGAATCTACGATGAAAGATGAGATGGATTCTTTGACATTGAGTTAGACTTGGGAGTTCACTCAACTACCAAAGGAAAAGAAACACTTCACAATAAATGAATCTTCGGGATTAAAAAAAACATCATAAAAGTATGAGTTACAAGGCAAGGTTGGTTGTTAAAGGATTTCAGCATAAAGAATGTATTAACTATAATGAGATCTTCTCTTTAATGGTCAAAATGATGACAAAATTACATGACCATCGTTATGTATGCCTCTACATACTATTGGTTGTATTATGTATGTGATGGTTTGTACATGACTAGACATATCACATGTAGTGGAAGTTGTTAGAAGATTAATGAGCAACCTAGGTAGATAATATTAGGATGTAGTAAAGTGGATACTACGATACTTAAGAGGAAGTATGGGTCTCTCTTTTTGTTTTCGAAAGTCTAATATTGGTTTAGAATGATATATTGATCCTAACAATGGTGGTGATGTTGATAGTAGGAAGAGCACAACATGGTACATCTATACTCTATGTGATACTGCAATTAGTTGGGTTTTAAATTATAGAATATTATTGTTCTTTCTAATTGTGAGGCATAGTATGTTGTTGTGACAAAGGTTGCTAAGAAGATAATGTGGTTGTAACCCTTTTGTGAGAATTAGGTCAAGACTATGAGGGAAATATTTTGTGATGCGACAGTTAGAGTGTCATTCATTTGGTAAAGAATTCAGTTTATTATGGTAGGATGAAACATATACAATTTATTTATCATTTCATTCGACCAAGTTTAGAAGATGGAGTATTAACTCTTGAGAAGATTCTTAGGAGTGAGAATCCAGTTGATATGTTGACAAATGTTGTGAGAAAGAAACTGAAGTTGTACGCAACTTTAGTTGGCCTTCTTTGTTAAGACACCAGATGGAGAGCCGCTATCGATTGAGAGAATATGAAGTTAGTCTTCAAGTGGGAGATTGTTGAGTTATGGAGCATACACTTTTAATAAAACTCTAAAAAGTTAATTAAAATTTATTGAGTTTATGTTTGGGCTTGGGCCTGATGAAAAATTATTTAGGTGATATTACCTGAATGTTTACCCTAAAAATATGTTATTATTAAGAGTTTACATGAAGAGAAAATAATTATAGAGATCAAATTTGGAGGAACCAAATCCTAATAGTTTTTGAATTATGTCATCTTTCACTCTTTAATTACTATAGTAGGTAAGTTATGGCTATATCAAATTTGGGGGAACCAAATCCTAATAGTTTTTGAATTATGTCATCTTCCACTCTTTAATTACTATAGTAGGTAAGTTATGGCTAGCTAAACTTATGCCTAAATGTCAGCTTATATGAAAGATCTTGGGGGGTTTAAAATCGTCGTTTAAATTGGTTTCTAACAGTACAAGCTCGTCTTGGGTTATTTAGGTTGATTGACAGTCAAAGGTTATAACTAATTGATAATTCTTGTTTACAAGTAAAAATTGGACATTTCCTAACCAAAATTACCGACGAGCCTAAATCTTGTCCTTAAAATCTATTTAATGTTAATAGAGCTAAATCTAGCCCTCAATATGCATGTAATGTCTATCGTAGTTTTATCAACATTCATTAAATACCCATTTTAACATAGTCATAATTAAGAGTCTTAAAAAACATTACACATTCATCTTCCGCGCACATTCTCTCTTCTTCTTCATCACTCAAACACATTATATCTTCATATTATCTGTTTAGATCGGTGCTACCAATATAGACTAAGGTTTGACTGTAATTAACAACTTATGATAAAGTCTTCGATATTAATCCTGTGAGGGATTAGTATCTGTTTCTATTCTTCACAAATCCTCCAAACTCTTGAAACGGATTCAAGTGCGGAAGTGTTCGTCGGATTTGAAGCTTTGAACAATCGAATGTAAATGGCATAAATTAAGAACACGAGAAGTTTTATGGATGTTTGGAGATAAAACTCCTACGTTACCCCTTTTTCCACAACCGGAAGGATATTCACTAAATAATTTGAATCAAATACAACTGAAACATCCCTAAATCTAAATTATCAGTATAGACTAGAGATGGTGGAATCTAAACATGCTTGAACATATAATCATACCAGAAACTGTCACATAAGCGGAAGCTAAAAGGTGGATTCATTATTTAAAGACATGTTTTACAAACATAGACTTTTGATGCCAAAAGATACCAAAAACATTATGTTTCTTTACTACAAAAGGGTCCAGCAGTTTTGAAATATTTCAAAATACATAGTCTGTTTTAAAACAAAATGAGTTCACAAAATACACAAAATATTCAGCTAAGGTCCCTCTTTCCATGGCTCTAATGGAAATGAAACTACATCTTAATAACAGCTTATCATTTTATAAGAATGCATAATTACTGTATTGGCAGTTCTTATTTAATTATAATAATAATAAAAATTTATGATGCAAGTTATCAAATAACTTACAGGCTTTGAAGAAGAGATCTTAGAGATGCAACTACATGCGCATGAGTGTGGGAGTACAAAGGATCAGGACCATTGCTCTAATACCAAATTGTTACGCCCTAATTTCCTACTTTCATGCACCTAATTCAACGTAAAATCGATCATAAATGTAGAAACGCTAGGGTTCCTTTCTAGGGTTGATGTTGAAATGATTGATCTAAAAGTCGGTCCTACAGTCTCGGTCCCTCCTCCCACACACATCTTTGGCACCATGCTCTGCTCTAAATCTTCCTTCACTTGTCATAAAAACACGTGGTTGGGTACCCATACACCACACAAGCGTAGTGAGTCGATAGACCCAGCAAGCATTTTAAAAGTAATACATAAAAGATATTTTACTACTTTGCATCCATGACTATTGTTAAGGGAATATCATCATCCGTGTGTACATTTTCATACTTGAGCACATGATTGGGACCCTAGACCTTGGGAGTTGATCTCCAAGGTGAGGCATCCCTTCGTCAATACCGTCAGCACATATTTTGGAATCCGACTATTAAAGCCTATCTTGATAGCCATCCTCCCATGACCATCAACTCCTTCATCATGATCACTTCGATTCCATAGCCCTTAACTTAAAAACATCCTTCTTTAGAAAACTATGGACTTGCAATGAAAACATGCTTTGAAAACCATATGCATCGTTTATAAATGATAAATAGCATTGTGTGAGTTTTAGAAAACGTATAGAAAAGTATTTACCAGATAATTCCTTGTTTGCAAGAATCATCGGTCAGACCACTTGGTCCTGGGTGCCATCATCCACGGTCCTATATCTCTATCAATACCGTAGATTCCTCGGTCTAGAAAATTTGATTTTTGGGGTGTGACAAACTACCCAACTTATAAGGAATTTCGACCCGAAATTCAAAACTATGGGTTATGCAAAAATTGTGATTTTAAAAACATTTTAATGCAAACCCTTATTTAAAAATTATTTTGAAAACAGTTTCATGTCATGCAAAACATTAATAAAAACTATTTACAGACCTGAAGGCCTTGGAGGTGCATCTGTAGGAGCATGTGTGTGAAAGTGCTAAGGTTTGAAACCGTTGCTCTGATACCAAATTGTTACGCCCTAATTTCCTACTTAAACATAATATCGATCGTAAATGCGGAAGCGCTAGGGTGTCTTTCTAGGGTTGATGTTGAAATGGTTGATCTAAAAGTAATACATAAAAGACATTTTACTACATTACATCCATGAATGTTGTTAAGGGAATATCATCATCCGTGTGTACGATTTCATACTTGAGCACGTGATTGGGACCCTAGACCTTGGGAGCTGATCTCTAAGGTAAGGCATCCCTCCATCAATACCGTCAGCACATATTTTGGAATCCGACTATCAAAGCTCATCTTGATAGTCATCCTCCCATAACCGTCAATTCCTTCATCATGATCACTTCGATTCCATAGCCCTTAACTTAAAAACATCCTTCTTTAGAAAACCATGGACTTGCAATGAAAACATGCTTTGAAAACCATATGAATCGTTTATATAAAATACATGATAAATAGCATTGTGTGGGTTTTAGAAAACGTATAGAAAAGTACTTACAAAATAATTCCTTGTTTGCAGAATCATCGGTCGGACCACTCGGTCCTGGGTGCCATCATCCACGGTCCTAGATCTCTGTCAATACTGTAGATTTCTCGGTCTAGAAAAGCTAATTTTTGGGGTGTCACAATAACTTACTAAGCTAGCTAACTCTATGTTGAACAGAACAACCTATGTTTGACTTATAATATTCTCAAAGCTAGACAGTAATTGAATTTCTCTCTTGAACTTGAATGATGTAAGAAGTCAGTAAGAGCAAGAGTAAGATTGTGAATCAGTTAATAATTTCGTATGTTCCAGTAATTCGGTGATTTATCTGATGCCCTTGAGCATCTATTTGTAGTCAGAAGGACACCAATGGTCGAATTTTCTTTGGGGACACGTGGCAAGTGTCCATTGGAAGGCCGCCCATAGTACTAGAGAACAGCAGACTCTAAGCAAATGGATCGTGGCCGTACCGAACTGGTACTGCGTAGAATATCCTCTGATATTGTGTTGTACTAGACATGAAGTTAGAAGGATATTTGCGTACGTGGCATTTGCTCATTTGATACAATTAGTTGGCTTGTAAGAATACATAGAAGTGAACGGAGTAGGAGTAGCAGACATCTAGTTGATCGTGGTTAGACGTATGCTTTCTTCAGACAACTGTTAAAGTAAAGCATTAGACGTGATCCTTTAGATCTCGTCTAAATGATTTAAATGTCCTCGTCTAACTACGCATCCCTTTAGACCTCGTCTAAAGGAGTTAGACGTCCTCGTCTAACTACGCTTACCTTTAGACCTCGTCTAAAGGAGTTAGACGACCTTGTCTAACTACACTTTCCTTTACACCTTGTTTAAAGGGGTTAAACTACCACTTCTAACTACGTTTGACGTCTAATAAAGCCTACTTTAGACCACGTCTAAAGTAACATATATGCACCTGTATAAAACAAATAGACAACTTAGTTTTATTCTATTTAAACATCATTAAAATTATGTTTGTTAAGATAAAGTTCTAGATCATAACTTTTATTTATTTTTATTTCAAGTTAATTACTTCTCACTTAATTAACTCTTTTCTTTACTTTGTTTTAAATTTTCTCAACAATTTTCCCATTTTTTATGATGTTAAAAATATGCAACCTTTATCAAGCAAAATAAACCCCCATCAAATAAGGTTAAACTCAAAGTAATTCACCATAGTTTTCAAACATAGTTTTAAAGTACCAAACAAACAAAAACATAAGGAAAAAGATTTAGTGTCCTTCCCTTTTTACTCTTGGATCTGTGTCACTTTCAAGAATTGGTTATCTAGTTAAGATTTTATGGAATCGAGTGATCGCTTGACCTCCACTTCCACCTCCTCTTTCGCCTCCACGACCTTGGCCTCTTCTTTCTAGTGCACAATTATCTCCGCCTCATTTAGTAGTTTTTCGCTTAGATTTTGACCGAGTTCCTCGTGCAGAAGTCCCCCCCCCTCTTTTGCTTCCTTCCCCATTTTTAGTATTACCAGGGTTGGCAACGATCAGAGCTCTTTCTTTCTCAGCTGCAGCTTCTTCTTCAGCTTGAAATTTCCTTGCAACGGTATCAGCCTGCTCTAATCGCTCAGCATCTGCTCTTCTTAACGAATTAGACATCTCCATAACTTGGGACTGAATAAGTTCAATTGTGAATCTAGTCTCTTGGTGAAGCTCTAGGTTGAAATTCTTTGCTTCAGCATGATGATCCAACTGACGTTGAAAGAAGTTATTTTCCAGCTTCTTGTATTGAGTGTGAAGGATGTTGACTTCGTATGTATTTCGCTTCAATGTTTTCTCAGTTTTCTTTTGGGTGGCAAGAATGGAAGAGACATCTTCTTACTTGAAGAAAACCTCTTCTCAAAATTTTCCAATTTGGACGACATGTCCATTATGTTCTGCTACAAGGAACTCAGCGCATCCATAATTGCATTACAGAAGTTTGTTCCTCTAGGAGAGGTTTCTTCGGAGGAACGAGCAACCGAAGATACGACTTGGGAGCAAACTGAAGTAGTGCGAATAGGGTTCATATGCACATTCACTTGTAAAGAACGCTCCGGTTCTTTGTCTTTCGGAGGGTAAGAAGGAGCCTTTGGTACATCCCTATAATTATCTTATCCATTTAGGATCTCGGCACATACCTGATTAACTTGCTCTAAAATATCTTCATAGTGAAGAGGTATATCAGTAACGTTCTCAACGATGTGTGCAACTGTCTTGATGGGTGACGATGGATGAGTAGTTGGAGAGAGAGGAGGACATTCTTCTAATAGAATTTCTTCAAAGGATGAGGAGGACTCAACATATTTAGATTGTTCCCCTCAACAGATAAAGTCTTTTCAATATCAACTTGCTTCAAGGGTTCCCCCTCAACTTGTGAACCTAGTGATTGTTCAACTATCTTTGATGGTTCCCCCTCAATTAATGGAGATTTTTCTGCTTCAGATGTAGGAGGAGCAACTTCAGATGTCTCCTTCTGAGGAATGGGCGTCTGAACAGCTTTAGAAGCTACTATCTCCTCTTCAATATGGATTTCAGGTTGAATCACCACAGGAGTCTGTTCAACATCATGTTGAGCCATTAGACGCTTTTCTTCAACAGAAAAGTTGGCAAGCTTAGTGAGATAAATAGTAGTCTGCTCTTCATCTTCACAGATAAACTGTTCAACTGTAATGATTCGTAGGGGCTTGTCTTGACGAGGAGACATGTCATCAATGTCGTCGGAACTGTTGTCGTCTGCACCGATTTGAAAGATACTCGACCAAGATGACTCGGTGCAATGAAAATATCGGATGACTATAGAGCAATAATCATTCATTATCAAGTAGAGTCGTTTTAGTGCATTCTGTTCTAAATGAACATCCCTGTCAAGAGAATTAAAACTTTTCTTTCTTGCCTCAAGCACAGGAAATAGAGCACGGCCCATTATATTTGCCACAACGAGATCCTTTCTTTTGAGAGTTTCATGGACCTTGTTATTGCCCATTTAAGGACCCTCTTCTCCATCTTTATTAATTTCTTCTATCCTTTTTTGATTTTGTCGTCGGAGATAATTTCATCGAATTGGGAGATTAACCTGTGATTCAATCAGGTATCGAAGACTTCGATCTTCTCAGCAGCTTTCATTTCAACCTATTTCATAATGAGATTAAAGATAAGGTTGGCCTCCTAAACCTTTTCCGGAATCTCTTCAGCAATACCTTTTCCCTTTCCAAGAAATTCGGCTGGTTTGGGAGTAGGCACATGTTCTATAATAGTGATGCCTGGAGCCCCCCTAACTACTTTTAATATTTCATAAGGGGACAGAGCCTTCTTAAATGCCCCTTCTGGAATCTCAGTCACTATTCACGTTGTCTTCTTAACGGGTGGTTCTTCAAAGGTTTCAATAGCAAGCGTCTCAACATTCAACGAAATAGGACCTTGTTCGGAAGATACAACAGAAGCAGACATAGGAACATTTTCCTGCTCTATTCAACAGTTATAATGACATTACCAATAGCATTAGCAACTACTAATTTGTTAGGGAAGACAGACGATATTTCCATGTCAAAGCATTCAATATTTTGACCAATTGGCTCAACAATTGGTCTTTCAGCTTGTTCCATCACATGAACATTAATATTTGGCACTACGGACGGAGGAGTAGAGGAAGTTACCTTAGTAGAATTTTTGGCGATCTTAGACGCCTTCGTCTGATCAACAAAAGGTGTAGACGACCTAGCCTGTTTCTTTATCGGGCTGGCTGAGGGAGAGGGCGAAAGAGACGAGATCGGGATGGCGACGAAGGGAGGGATACCTTGTATTGCCCTTTTAGAAATGGAGTCAACTGCTCTAGATTCCCTCCTCGGCGCTTTCTTCTAACTGTTAGAGCTAGCAGTAAACTCCATGATAGAGCATCTGGCTCTTTTAGCGTTCGCCGTGTGGTTGGAGGTAGTTTGGCGCTTGGACCGAGTGATCGATTAACCACTCTTCTGTTGGCTGGAGGATCCAGGAATTCTTCTCCTTGGAGAGTTTAATTCTTGTTAGGGTTCCTTTCACAGAGATATTGGTGAATATACGGCAGGGGTTAACAACCTCACCCCCGCCCATGAGAACGCCAAATGCTCCATGAACCAGTCGAGTTGGGCTGAAAAGCCTCCACTATGCTTGTTCTTTGAATAAAACAAATGGCAAAGATTTGAGAATAAGGTAGACGCCCAATTAATCGGCATACCTTTGGAGATGGCCGTCATGTAGTCGAATCAAGGTTTCTTAGAGAGAAGGTAGAGAGAAATTTAGGGTTCTAAGAATTGGGAAGCGTAAGAACTCCAAACACATGCATGATGTCCATAAATATAGTTTGAACAGTCACAAGTTTAACCGTCATTTTTTGAAAAAGAAGGCCCATCAATTAATTTTAGATGCCTTTTACTAAAAGTAGTCATCATTAACTAAGTTTTTACCAAAAATCTTAATAGTTAATTGTAGGATATATTAGTCATTTTCTTTAACATTGAAAGAAACGTGTCTTCAAGTTATTCTAATTTAGAAAATAACTGTTTTAATGTTTGAGCGAGAAAATTAGATGACAACGCATATTTAGTTGACAGCTGTCATCAATCGATCTAAAGATGAAACATCTAAAGGACACGTAGTTAGACGTCTAACCTATTGTCCACATTCTAGCGTCTAAGTTGGGTAAGCGTCTGTTTAGACGCAGACGTCTAACTACGCTTATCTTACAGACGTCTAAACATCTTATTAGACATAGGCGTCTAATTACGCTTGAATAACACGTGTCAAACATTTGTCTAGTTAGACGTGGGCGTCTAACTATGATTTTCTTTCAGATGTCTAACCGACATTAGTTTTAAACCAAGATTTTTATCTAACCCAGAAACACAAACTGCTTAAGTAGATACACATCTAAGTACTCGTTTTCTTTTAGACGACATCGTCTATTAGACCGATTGAAGCTTTCCTCTGTGTGCATCTGTCTAAACATATTAAACATTAAATTTTCCCCTCAATTTATGCATGTTTAAAAAACAAATAAATGATGTGAGGTCCTCAAGACCCAAAATAATTTTACGGAAGAACAACTTAGTCCATGGGAGTGGCTTTGTGAACACGTGTGCCACTTTTTGATCTGCTAGAGCATAATATCAAAAGAGTGTGCTCCAAGTTTCCTCCATGGACATGTCCTGTATCACCTACACAAAGATGTATTTACAGTTTTTGGTACACACATTCACTTGGGTCCTCGGTCAATCAGTCCCTTAAGAATCCATATTTGAGTTATTCTGATAAATTTTCCATTATGTGTTATGATTAGTGCGTATGATTTAGTTTTAGCATACGTCTTTCTGCTAGCAGTTGAGCCCTTAACTTTAGAGGATGGTTTTTGTTTAAAACTCCTTGACTTTTTATCACGTTTTGATATTCCAAACTTGATGGCTGCTTTTTTTCTAGGTTTCAGCCAGCTTACAGTTGGCGGAACATATGTAATCTCATCCTTTAAGGTTAGATCCCCACAGCTTGGATCGGTTTCATTATCGGTTAAACTCCCTTTGACAAAGTTTATTGGCTTAAACTTGTCTGTTGCTGAGTTTATCTTTTCACTAGACTTATCTAGGATAGCTTTGTCATATCCTAAACCGGATTTACATCTGGAAGGCCTTAACAGACTAATCAGATATCTGACAGCTTTTCCAGACCTTGTCCAAGAACTGACTATATACGTTAAACATTGGTTTTCAAAAAACATTGTTTGAACATTTTCCTTGAGTTTCTTATTTTCAGATAAGAGCTCGACCATGTTGTTTTCAAAAACTTTTGGTTCAGAAGTTTGAGATAAAATAAGTTTATCGATTTCAGATTTCGACCTTATTTCATTTTGAGAGTCTGAAAGATTTATGTACTCCATGACCATGTCATTGAGTGCAGAAATTAAATCATCTCGTGTAAACTCTTCTGGAGAGAAATCAAATACCTCAAAGTCTTCCTCTTCTCTTTTCAAGAAGCAAGCAACCTCTTCATCATCACTATCGATGGATGATGAGTCAACTGAGTCGCTTTGGATCCACTTAGCTTTATTTTCAGCCACCATAAGAGACTTCAGCTCTTTCTCGTTGTCCTTCTTCTTCTCATCACGTTTTGGCTTCTTGCACTCTGATTTGTAATGACCTAGTTTATCACAGTTAAAACACTTCACGTTAGCCTTAGAGTTATTCTTATTATCATTGTTGTTATTAGAAGAGTTTGAGTTAGAATTGCTCTTCTTCATAAATTTGCCGAATTTCTTCACGAAGAGAGTCATCGCGTCACTACTGAGCTGTTGGGAAGCCGTCTTTACTTTAGTGGCAACAGGTGGCTCCTCAGCAGTCACTAGTGCCTTGGTTAGAATGACAGATGTGGAGAGATCCTTTTCATTCTTAGAGTTTATTTCAAACTCATAGGCCTTCAGATCAGCTAGCAACTCAAAGAGATCCATCTTGTTGAGATCTTTGGACTTCCTCATCGCCATTATCTTAATGTCCCATTCCCTGGGCAAAGAACGCATGACTTTGATTGCAACCTCTCTATTGTTGTAAGTCTTGCCCAAGGTGGAAAGGGTGGTGATGATCTTGTTGAATCTCCTATCGAACTCAAACATCGTCTCTCCAGGACGCATCTTGATGTTGTCAAACTACTGTGCGGTAACCATGAGCTTGTTTTCTTTGGTTTGTTCATTGCCCTCACAGAGTTGAGTCAAACTCTACCAAATTTCTTTGGCAAAGTTGCATGAGATGATGTAGTTAAACATGTTATCGTCAAGAGTCTTGTATAGAATGTTCATGGCCAGGTTGTCGAGGTTGTTCTTCCTCTTGTCTTCACTGGTCCACTCAGATCTTTCTTTCTTGATCTTATCGAGTCGTCGGTGATGACAAACCACATGTCATCATCTAAGACAGATAGATGAGCATGGACTCTCTTCTTCCACACGACATAGTTCTCTTTCGAGAACATGGAAACCTTAGTTGTAGCGGCCATCAACATTATTTGGTTTCTTTTGGTGCTTGAGAACAAAAAATGAGGCTCTGATACCACTTGTTTGAATCGGTGCGACCAATAGAGACTAGTGTAGACACTCATTTTTCACACCTAATTTTATAGTTTATGCTTTTCATAAATCTGAGTCTATAAAATTTTCTCGAATTCATTTACGGACTCATTGCATGATTTATGTTAAAGATGATTATTTTTAGAACAATTGAATTTTTAAAAATAATTGATTTTGGATTTCTTAATAAAGTTAAGGTAGTAATTTGTCTATGTTACAACACTTAGAGAAGTTATTATACTTAAAATATTCAAGGTTTTATTTAATTAATTACCTTGGGTATTTATAAAACATAAAAATTAAAAAAATTATTTACAAAATATATATTATCGTTTTTTATAAAATTTCGTTAGGTATATTTTGTTTTCTTTTAATTAGATTAGTTTGTTAGATTAGATTTTGCAATCTGATTAAGTTAGTTAGTACTTTATTATAATTATAATTGTTCCTTAGAAATAGGAATAATTAATAATAATATAATTGCTTTTTTTAATTGTTTGTTTTAATTTTATTTCTTTTGTAGGATAAAGGGAAATGGGTCAATCCAAGATCCACATGCAAGATCCGGATCAGATTTGTGAATAGAGATAGGAAGATCCAAATCAAAGGCAAATCAACCCGAAGTAAGGCCAAGGAAAGGATCCAATTGACGGATCCGACCGGTCACCCGACTAATGGACCGACCCATGCCCAAGATTCGACCCATGAAATCAAATGTTAAAAGAGTTAGGTGAAGGCAACGGTCATCTTCTTGATGGTGACAACCACAAATCTTGAAATGACGATTCTATCATGTGCGGTCAAAAGAAAATAAAAGAAGTTGCTAAAAAAGAGGAGGAAGTGGCAAGAGAGAAAGTTTCAACGTGTGTAGAAGAAAAGATTGAAGACTTGGTTCTTTTTTAATTATAAAATTAAAATGACCAAGTAATACATCATTATTAAATAAAGATTAAATGTCATTGGATTGAAAACTTGATTTAGTGACATGTCAAGTGGAGATTGCTCCATTATTTTAAACATTTGTAAATGTTTAAAATAGTTTTCTTTCCAACGGTCAAGTTTGTTAAATGGGCCTTTGGGCCCTAGGGTTTCATAGCTTTGCCTATAAATACCCCTCTTAACACCCTAGCAAAAAACATCAACTCTCGACCTTCACCCCTTCACCTTTCTCTCTCTAGGCTGCTTGAAAATTCTAAGCAAACACCACTCTTGTTAAGTTGGTCACAAGATTTGCTTAGGAAATTTTAGATTAAATACCACCCTTAACATCAAAAGAGCAGCCCCATTGTAAGCTCTTTTGTCTTTTTTTTTTCTTCTTGAATTTGAATTTCAATTTTTTTTGCTTTTCTTTTTTTTTAATTCCATATATTGTTTCTTTAAGTTTTCTATTTTGATAGGTGTTTAGGATTTTTACTTTTCTTGTTGTAAATATGTAATCTAAATAAAAAAACTTAATGTATATAAAGGTCATTGACCTAAAATTTCTTTAAAACCAAAACCGGCCCTTAAATTGGCCATTTCAAAAATAAAAATATAAAACACAAAGCCAAAACAAATAAGACAAATAAGCAATCTGCTTTTATTTTATTTTATTTTTTATTTTTATTTTATTTTATTTATCTTATAATCCTTAGCATTAAGATTTAGTACTTAGCATTAAGATTTAGTATGGTAGGATCCAAAATGTCTAAAATGTAAAGTATAATAATATTTTTTTAAGGGCCAAAATTGTTAAAGTAGAGACTGTTTTTTAACAGGCATGTGAGACATAGCGCCAAAAGCCATTTTTCACGTGTAACCAAGCACCGAACCTTTAAAGAATTTCTTTTTCAAAGGCGTTATTATTTTACATGCCAAATAATTTATTTTCCTAGTTTTATAAAAATTTAGGTGGCGACTCTTTGGTCACAAACTGGTTTTTAAACAATTCACCAATTTGATTTTATTTCAATTTTGTTTAAGAGATTTTTATATGTTATATTTATTTCTTAAAAGTCAAGAAAATCATTTTTGGGGCAAACGTTTTTAAACGCGTACAACTAGGGTCTGACTATTGTTAACAATTTATGATAAATTCTTTGATAGTAATCCTACGAGGGATTAGTACATATTTCTATTCTTTACAAATCCTCCAAACTCTTGAAATGGATTCAAGTGCGGAAGTGTTCGTCAGATTTGAAGCTTTAAACAACCGAATGTAAATGGTATAAAGTAAAGAACACATGGAGTCTTATGGATATTCGGAGATAAAACTCCTACGTCACCCCTTCTTCTACAACCGGAAGGATATCCACTAAATACTTTGAATTGAATACAACTTACTAAGCTAGTTAACTCTTTGTTGAATTGAACAACCTCTGTTAAACTTACAATATTTTCACAACTAGACGGTAATTGAATTTCTCTCTTGAACTTGAATGATGTAAGAAGTCAGTAAGAGAAAGAGTAAGATTGTGAATTAGTCAGTAAGTGATTCGGTGATTCGTCCATTATCTTTGAGAATCTATTTGTAGTAGAAGGACACGAACGGTCGAATCTTCTTTGTGGACCCGTGGCAAGTGTCCATTGGAAGGTCGCCCATAGTACTAGAGAACAGCAGACTTTGAGAAAATGGATCGTGGCCGTACCGAACTAGTAGTGCGCAGAATATCGTCTGATATTATCTTGTACTGGACTGGCAATTGGAAGGATATTTACGTACGTGGTGTTCTCTCATTTAATACAATTAGTTGGCTTGTTAGACTGCATAGAAGTGAGTGGAGCAGAAGTAGTAGACAGCTAGTTGATCGTAGTTAGACGTATGCTTTCTTTAGATGGCTGCTAAAGCAAGGCATTAGATGTGCTCCTTTAGACCTCATCTAAAGGAGTTAGACATCCTCGTCAAACTACGCATCCCTTTAGACCTCGTCTAAAGGAGTTAGACGTCCTCGTCTAACTACGCTTCCCTTTAGACCTCGTCTAAAGGAGTTAGACGACCTTGTATAACTACACTTTCCTTTAGACCTCGTCTAAAGGGGTTAGACTACCACGTCTAACTACGTTTGACATCTAATAAAGTCTGCTTTAGACCACGTCTAAAGTAGCATAGTCATAAATATGCACCTGCATAAAACATATAGACAACTTAGCTTTATTCTATTTAAACATCATCAAAATTATATTTGTTAAGATAAAGTTCGAGATCATAACTTTTGTTTATTTATATTTTCAAGTTAATTATTTCTCACTTAATTAACTCTTTTCTTTACTTTGTTTTAAATTTTCCCAGCATTATCCCTCTAGTTGAAACACTCCCTTCGCATTCCTCTAACTGAAACCCTTTTAAGAACTCCCTCCGAAGTCTTCCCACTGAAACCCTCTAAAGCACTTGGTCGATACCCTTTTATCAAAGCCCCCACCAAAGTACTTTTGGCGATGCTCTTCGGACGAATACCTCTAGATTGAATATGTCTCCTAGCCTCTCTAAGTAAGCATAATTTATATTTCCTCTATTAGGTTAATATACAAGATCTCTTTCAGGTTGTGTATAATATGTTGGTTTATTGAACTTTTATCATGTACGAATGAAATTAGATTTATTAACATTTATCTTTTGGTATTTCCTTAATTGTTTTTTCACATATTGTCATTTCTTCCATCGTAATATTGTGTCCAATCATCCTTACTCAGTCGATCCTACGCCAATTTTATTGCTCTCTTTTTTCTATTTGTGATCTCCCTATTTTTATGCATGTCTCACTCAACTTCCACGTCAACACTAATCAAGATCAACCATTATTAAATATTTCTAACGTACTTCAATTAGATCCATAATGGTTGTAAATCATGCATAGCTACTATGCTTAGAATAAAAATGTAATTTCCAACAAAGAACCAATGGAAGTCCTTGTATATCATATATTTCATAATCATATATTCCTTGTATATTATATTCTCTGTATATCATATTTTTATATATATTTGTAACACATGGGAAATCGGCCCCTCGTAGCTTAGCACGTGTTTGGAGGACATGTGACAATATAAGGGGACCCATGGTGGCTCGAGATTTGATGGTTTCAACCTTGGTTTGCGTGTCAGGATTCTTTTAAAATAAAAAATTATTTTTAAAGAGTTTTATATACCCTGGCAGCTTTTGAAATTAATTACGTATAAATAATTAATTTTATTCAAATTTTAATGATCTGGGAATTGTTATAATCAAACGGTACATTGATTTGAAATCCTATTTAAATTAATTAAAAATAATTAATTTAAGTAAAGATTATTTATTTGAAGATAGAGTCGTCAATTAATTTTTAGAAAAAAAATAATAAAAAGGTGCGTGCACAAACGTATTTTATACCAGAGTTTCGTTTTTAGTTCGAAGTTTATTGATACTCGGGAAAGAGCTTTCGCTCTTCATCCTCGTACCCGTCCAAAGACGGTCTCTACATATAAAGTTGGCTTTTGAAAATTGTTTGTGTAACGTTTTAGTTTTAAATAATTATTTTTTCAGGCCTAGTCATGCTTTTAAGTTTTAGCGTTATTTAAAATATTGAAACATCAATATTAAAAGGCTAGTACATGTTGCGGATGATAACTAGGGTGTAAATATCTGAAGAATATTAGTCATATTTTAGGTCATTAGGGTTTAAAAATAAACATCAAATAGAGACTTAGTCAAAATATTTGTTTGGGAAACATCCCGAAAATATTTTGAAACCATTTTCCGATCTCTTGGGATCATTCAAAATTGGATTGGGGTTCCAAAAATACAAATATATATTTGGGTTTTGAAAAGTGGAACCAAGACAGCCTTGGACCGGAGTCTTAATGGTTAGGTCAATTTTTGTCGGACAAGGACCAAAGAGACTCGATCTAGGTCGAGGGAGCTCTCGATCGGGTTCAGGATACTTGGTCGGAGGATCGGAGTCCCTAAGTTAGGATGCCAATGACTCTTGGTCCTTGGCTAAACTTATTGGTCTAGGTGTATAAACCTATCGGTCCTAGACTAGCTTGGGGCTAGGTTTCTCGGTCGAGGTGTAGAAACCTTTCAGCCTTGGGTTTGGGAAACTTGGTCCCAAGGTTTGACCTCTCGGTCATAGGACCTGGGACTCTCGGTCCCAAGTCAAATTTTTCGGTCTTAGTGCTCGGTCCTAACTCAAGAACACCAATCATTGGTCTCGGTCCTAGGTCAATTTTGTTGGTCCTAGGTTTCGGACAAGACCGAGTATTCTCGGTCCTAGCTCTCGATCCTCGTCACACGAGCCTCGGTCCTCAAGAACACAGTTTTAAAAATTAGATTTTGTCTCTCGATGGCTAAGTTTTTTATCATTGTTAATGGTAGTTCTCAAGGATTTTTCGAGAGTTTCCAAGGGATTAGACATGGTGATTCACTCTCTCATTTCTTGTTTGTTATTGTTATAGAAGCTCTCTATAAAATGATAGCGTTCACAAAAAAAATCGGGACTAATCGTCGAACTTTCACTGATTGTAGTCATCCGATGTGTATTATTCATAATATTATTATTATAATGTTTTCTAAGATTTATTCCGAAAAATTGGTAGAGTCCATCGAGGCGTTAATAACCTATTTAGTAACGTTTTATATCTTTTGTTTTTATATTTTATTTTTATTTATTTTCTATTCATGTCATGCTTTTCTCGTAATGCTCAAACGATTTTAATCACTTTTGGACATTTTTTCAAAAAGAATATAATTATTATTATTATTATTATTATTATTATTTTGTTAACAAATCCATGGCATTGGGACGAGAGTTACTATGTATACAATCTAAGCTGTGAATTGCAAAATACCTAAAATATGTATAGTTTCATTTCATCTAAGGCGCAATCTTTTAAATTATGATCTAACAACAACGATACAAAAATCATTTTAATATCTGTTTTAATAGAAAATGAAACATAGTGTGTTTATTTAGTTTTGAAAAATAATAGTGTAAGTTTGATGTATTTTGCCACCAAAATTGTTTTCCATTGCAAATTCTTTGAGTTGTTGGACAGTCCTAAGAAATGACGTTAGTGGAAAATCCATCCAACTCTAGCGGCTAAGTCTTTTAAACGATTTTCAGTCGGAAAACAAGTCTTCCCTCAAATATTTTGCCAGACATGCGTCTCTCTAGCACATAAGAATAAGTATCTGCTTGCTTGCCAATTTCAAAATAGAATTTGTTCGTGTATGAGATTTCAAAAAAAGTTGTGTCTTTATAAAAATATATTAAAAATATTATGCACACACAAATTTAAATAGAATAACAGTTTTCAATGAAAGCACGATCAATACCTTTGTTTAAAGGAACTTTAAATTTGAAGCAAAATTGCAAAAGCAACAATATATAAATAACAAAAGGATTCTCAAATCCGATGACATGACTAGGAAGATAAAAATCAAAAAAGATTAAGATAAATGACATCCTTGAAGAGTCTGGCAAAAGCAAAATCCAAGGCTGGTCTAAACCCCTACATATGTAAAGGATCTTTAGATTAATACAAATTTCTAGCTATTTTGATAGTATCAATATTTGTAAAATCTTAGATTAATACTTTAATTTGATGTAATTTTTTTATGGTTTCAAAACATTGAATTGTATATAGTTAATAAAGAATACAACTGCCTACAGGTTTTTTTTCTTTTAAAATAAACTAGTTTGACAAAACTAATTATCTTATATCTAGTAAGAATGTGTGCTAGCTAAAATGGCCTTGATACATAAATGTATTTTTATATATTTTTATATGTAAAGAATATATAATATAAATTGAATTTTTAGAGTTTTTGAAAATCTGTTTTTATTAATAAGAATAGATCAAGGATCTTACCAAGCTTTCTTCTTACATCTTCCTCACTCCTTATACTTTTTTCACTTGGATGGTTTGAATTTTGACCTTGGATTTATTATGGGTATTTGTTTTAATGAAATTAATTTGTTCAAACAATATTATTTAGCTAATGATTTTAGATTGTTGGATTCATTGAGTTAATCCTAGATAGGATCATGTAAAAATAGAAATAATTTTGGAATTTAACAAAAATGGAATTAATAGGTAATGCTAGATATATATGATTATTATATATTAATAGGTAATGCTAGTTTGAAAACCATTAAAAACTCAAACCATAGATAGATAGACAGTAGTACTACTCCTATCAGTACTATGGGTCATGCATGCCACCTTATCTGAAGGAGATCCTGCCGTTGCAGATGACGTCATGGATTTATTTTTTAACAGCTTCCTAAATAAATGCATATATCTAACGTAAATGGGACTTCATATGTTCGACTTTGACCCTTTCCAATGTTAGCCTTAAAATTGAAATCCAGTAATTCTAGTCACGGATTCTGACATCATTATCCTAAGCTAGCCTTATTTGAGAAACACAAATTAAATTTGTGGATTATGGGTTTTGTTAATCTCCTTAAAAAAACAAATGGGTTTTGTTTTCAAATGATCCCAGTGTATAAAAAATAACATTTTTGCAAGTAACTATTGAGAATGAAGAAGAATATCATGGTGATGATTTGTTTAAAGAGAAGCCGAAAATGGGTTATTTTTAATGAAAGAGACGTTGGGTACTAATTAAACGTATGAAGATGATGATAGAAAGAAAGAAAGGAAAAGATGTAAACAGGTAGCTAGCTAGCTGGGTAAGCTAGTTATGTAGTCTTAAACTTTCCTCGTCTGCCTCTCTAATGAAGAAAAAAGAGGAAAGGATGCGTTTAATAGGGAAACACCCTTTTTGAGCTTTCCTTTTCCTAACTCGTTAATGTGGCTCCCACTCCAAGAAAATCTATGAATAAAGGGGATGATGATGATGATGATGTTACTGCCGTGTTCTCTTTTTGATCAGCAACTGATGACAATGAAGAAGGACCAGTTATGAATACTGCCATTGACGAATCAGCTGCTTCTTCTGCTTCTGCTCCTCCTGCTCGCTCATGATCGTGTGGATTATAATTACAGATATTCATATACCCACCACCACCATTACTACTGTACATATTTGGCTCTTCTCTTGTCCTTTCCCAACATAGTGCCATGCTCCTCTTTAATCCCCCTCCCCCTCCTCCTGTACACGAGTTCAACAAATGCCAAATCTCTTTAGTTTTTCAAAAATAAAAAGTGGGATCACATGCGCACTGAAAACAAAAACAAAATTATTTATATAAAAAAAGTAATTTTTAGTTCCAAAATCTAAAAAGAAGCGAGAAATCTTGAAGTAGATACAAAAAGAGATACAAGTTTTTGGGTCTTTACAGGTTTATTTGAAAAATAAAATGTAAGTAATAGACCTGAAATGGCATGAATGTCCAGAGGTGTCTGTTGTAAGTAAAACCGATCGTCGGCAAAGCCATAACACGCCGCCGACGGGAACATTGTCGGCGGCGGCGATCTTTGTTCTGTTCTCATAAGCTCTGTTTCGTTATTCTCATAGAAACTTGTTTGAGCCATTCTTCTCCTCCTAAAAGAACTGGATTGTTCCCTATATTTTCTAGCCATTATAACATGCCAATGATTCTTAACAGCATTATCAGTTCTACCAGGAAACAATCTTGCAATCATAGCCCATTTGTTACCATACAATCTATGAGCAGCCAGTAATCTTTCTTCCTCTTCTTCTGTAAAAGCTCTTCTGTTTATCCTTGGATCCAACTGATTGAACCATCTCAGTCTACAGCTCTTACCTTTTAAAAATCAACCCAAAAATAGGTTCTTTATATCTAGTAGATAATAAACAGGGGAAGAAAGATAAAATATTACCTGATCTTCCTTGTAGTTTTTCAGCAATGAGGTTCCAATTTTGTGGGCCGTAGAGAGAAACAAGTTCTTTAAGCTTAGAATCTTCAGCTGGTCTCCAATGGCCTCTTGCACACTGCTGGTTTGTTCTATCTTCAATGGTACTTAAGGTGGCGTTTAGGTCAAAAGTGGTGGCGCCATTGTTGTTGTTGGTATGATCGTCATCAGTACTGCTGCAATCAGAGTAAGACTTACCGGAAGCCATGTCTGTTGATGGTGTTGGAAAACGGGGAAGAAGGAAAAGACGATGAATAGAGAAAGGGAGATCGAAAGAGAGAGATAGAAAGAGAGAGAGAGAGTCTGGAGTGGTTAGTGAAGTAGTTGTGATGCAAATAAAACACAGTTGTTGAGCATGCCCTCATTTCTGGTTCTGACAGATGCTGATGTTCTACTGTTACAAAGTCATCTTCATGGTCAAGGACTCCAATAATATAAACATTATTTTTCTACAATTTTTTATATTCATTTTAGAACAACAAATTATAAACTTTATATATTAATCTGAATATCAAAACAAAACAAGTTAATGCATGTTTGTAACATTAACATAATTAGTTGCTTAATTAAAAAAAAAACATAACACTTCTAACATATGTCAATTGTATAAAAATGCATGTGTAAAGTTGAGATTCCAATTAATTAAGCCTTAAGCCGATATTAATATAAATGAACATAAGTTGTATAATATAGTTAAATATTTTTTTTATCAAATGTAAAATTTAATTTATATTATTTAAGTATTCTTGATATTTTAATTGTATAGGATTAGTTTTAGTTTGTTTTTGTTTAAGAGTAGCTAGGAATATTAAGTTCACTTGCTATTTGGTGGGACAAACCCAATTGACATTCATAATTATATATAAAACTAAACAAGATGTTTGGGGATTTTAGGATGAAGTATTAATTACAAGTCTTAATTAATTGTATATGGAGAATTTATGCAATATTTCTTTATTTATCAGTCATATATATATAATATGATGGGCTTTATGTCAATTATTATTTTAAAAGAAAATCACAAACAAATTGGGTGAACTTCAGTTTAATTTCAAATAATTTATTTATGGCTAGTTTTGTGTGGGATTATAAAAAATAAAAAAAAATAAAATAAAAAACTATTGTTCGGTAAATTAAAGAAATTTGAGATTATTTAAAAAAAATGAGAAATTTTATGTTCTCTTAATAAAAATATTTAAAACAATTAATATATAATGATAAAAATAATCTATTTTTTTAATAATACTTTAATATAAATTATTTCAATAAATCAAACAAATCAAATATCATTTTACACTCACTTTATTCATCTCATTTCTAATTTATTAACTAAAATACTAAAATAGTTTAAATTTTAAATTATTATTCTTTATTTTATTTTTATATATTAATAATTTTTAAATAATTTTATAAAAAAAATTATTATTTTTTCAAAATTATCCCACATCATTAATGTTTTTCTTTAAATTTATTTTTTAAATATTTCTATACCGAATAAGACATAAATATTTTGATTAGCAGATTAATTGATATGATTAATAAGAAATTGATAAAATAATATTTAATTATGATTGAATTTTTTTTAAAAACAAACCGAATAATGCCTGACTAATGGTTATTTATATTAATTTTTTAATAAAATAAAGTACAGTTAAGTTAACTAAAAACTTCACTTTTCTCCAAGAACTTCAAAACAAACCATTTTATTTTATTTTATAAAATATGATGAATGAAATAGCATTAAATACAGAACTAGTTCCAAGAAACAGTTGATAGAAAGGATCTATCAAACGGAAAAGGTCTATGGAATATAAATATAACATATATAAATAGGTATGATTTTCATGATGGTGTATTTCCATTTATGCCCGTGAGACTTCTTCTCTACAATGTCCCTTCACTCCAACTACTTTAAATTTCCCCCATCTAACCAATTGACAATTATGTTTGATCAAATAGTTATTTGATGTGACCATTTCCTTTGTTTTAAATGTTTTTATGGAATTGAAAAAGATAACTAAACGTTTAAAATGATATGTAAAGATTTTTTTTTTATCAAAAATCAAATTTATGAATATATATATAAGTATTTTTTATACATGTACCATTTTGAAAAATATATAAATATTATTTTAATTTGTACATGTCATTAATTTTAACTTTTTATTTGATTTATGAAATCATTTCACTTTAATTAGTTAAGTTCAAAACAATCATACACAATCTTCTTCTCACCCCATACTTTTCCCGTCGTAACGTGCAAATAGTCGGTTTGTAGAAGGTTATTTAAAATATATATATATATATATATATATATATATATATATATATATATATATATATATATATATATATTATAAAATTAAAATATTGATCAATAAAAAAGTTTTTTTTTTTAATTATTTGGGTTCAATCAATTCACTAAATTTATTTTTAATTAAACATTTAAATTTAATAAAAATAAATTAAAGTAATTTAATTAATATTTTTATTAACCATTTAAATAATTCAATTGATAAAATAAATAATGGTAGGATAAGATGTTTTGAAAAAAAATAAATAACTCAGAATTTAGAATATGAAATTTCTCTCTCCTATTAAATTTAAGTCCAATAACGTATTGACACATCAATCCCGATATATTTTATAACACTAAATTTTCGTTCTTTATCATTACTATATTATAATATTTTTTGTCTTTTATCAGGTAAATACCTCTGTTTTAGAGTATTAATCCTACCTTGCGGTAACTTACCATGTCATAAGTTTGGTTCTCATGAAGTGATTGAATCGCTTTACCAAGTCATATGTGTGGTTTTTATGTGAATTGATTGAGCGTGCAAGTTTTGATTGAGAAAAATTACACCATATTCCAATTTTTTTATCTTTGTTTATTTGGATTAAAATATAACAAGAGTTTTTTTTTTTTTTTTTATGTGACTTATATATACACATGTTAATTAAGTTTAGAGTTAATGGGTTGGGTCTAGAGTAGTTTAGTCTTTGTGACATGATTACAACTATATAAATACCATGTAATACAGGGTTTAACTCTAAGAGTGAAATAATATATTTGACGACACTTTCGAGGACGTAGGTAGTTTGATTGAATATCGTTATATCTTGTGTTCTTTCTTTTGTTTTCTATATTGTTATTAGTTTATGTAGTTACTCGAATTAACAGTTGAAATCAGAGCGTCGTTGAGATTTAACCTAAACTAATTAGAGAGAAATAGGTTGTGTTCTGCATTTAGGTTCTAATTCTCAGACCAGATCGGCAACAGTGGTGGAGAAGAAAAAGATGAAGCTTACTTGACTAGTCGAAGCTTTTAAATAAAGACGAATTTCAACAACAGTAACAAGAAGTATGCCTCTTCTTTGTTAGTCGGTAAAAAGATGAAAATAAGATTTTTGGTTTTCTCTATGTTACTGGAAATAGATCAATAGAATCAAGGAAAAGAAGAAAATTTTAGCAGGTATGATAAAGAAACAAATCAGAATGCTTAGGGCTTCCATGATTTATGTCCTGTTTATTTTTCAAAATAAACAAAAGGCTTAGTTGATTTTAAATTTCAACAAGTTCTTGAGGCTTTGTTTAGCTTTGTTTTTGAACTTGATTAATTTGTATTGGAGTTTGTTGAGATATCTTCTAGTACCAGATTTGAAGTTGGAAAGTTCAATAGAACGGGTAATTTCAGTATGTGGCAAACGAGAGTTAAAGATCTATTAACACAACAAGGAATATTGAAAGTCTTGTGTGCTCAAAAATCAACAGGAATGAAGGATAAAGATTGGGAAGAATTGCAATAACGGGCATTCGAGGACCATACGACTTTGTTTGGCAGATGAAATCATGTATCAAGTGACTGCAATCTCTAGTTGAGATGTGGAAAAAGTTAGAAGATCATTTTATGTTTAGTCGTTGACGACCAAGTTATTTCTAAAGTAGAGGTTATATGGGTTGAAGATGCACGAGGGTTCAGATTTGGCTCAACATGTGAATATCTTCAATTAGATCATCACGTATCTAGCGCATCTTGATGTGAATATTGATGATGGTGATATAGCAATGATTCTTTTATGCTCATTACAGTCTTCTTATGAGTACCTGGTGATTACTTTGATATATGAGAAAAAAACTATTAAAGTTGAAAAAATTACTACAGTATAGTTGGCTCAAAATCAATAAAAGCAAAATGCAAAGAAAATTTCTCAATCTGATAGTTTATATGTTACGAAAAATCAAGGTCGTGGAAGAAGGCAAGAAAAGAGCATTTTGGAAGAGAAAAGTCCAAATCCAAGTTAAGGAGCAAAAAGATGTTTTGTTGTTATAATTGCAAAGATTTACGACATATAAAGAAAAATTGTCCAAAGATGATTAATGATGTTGAATCTTCCAAGTCGGTGAACATTGTCCAAAAAGATAAATTGGATCAGAATGATGGTGATGTAAATTCAATTACAAATAGTCAATTCAAGGATGTGGATTCTTGATTCGGGATGTTCTCATCACATAATGCCTAACAAAGAGTGGTTCAGTTCATACAAGTCATGTAATTTTGGTTCTATTCACTTAGGTAACAATAGATGTTGTAGTATTATTGGCATGGGTTAAGTAAAAATTAAGATGTATGATGGTACTTGTAATCCTCAAAAAAACTCTTTGTAGGCTTCTATAGAAAGCTCAAGGTTCAAAATTTTTCAACCACGGTTTGCGTCCAATAATATTTTTTAAAATAAAATATTATTTTAAAAGATTTTTAAATGATTTCTAAAAATTATGAAATTAATTAAAAATAATTAACTTGGAGTTCAATTTTAAATAATTCAGGAATTTGCGGTAATCAAATTACAATTTGATTTTTTAGAAATAATTAATTTGAAAAAGATTATATATTTGAAAATGAGTTGCCAATTGATTTTTTTTAATCAATAAAAATTGCATACGTGTACAAACGTATTGGCCAGAGTTTCTTTTAGTTCGTAATTTGGTGATACTCAAGAAAGGGTTTTCGCGCTTCATCCTTCGTATCCGTTTTAAAAACGGTCTCTACTTATAAATTTGGCTTTTAAAAATCAGTTATATAATGTTTTATTTTTACCGATTATTTCGGTCCTACGCATGCATAAGGTTTGTGCGTTAATTAAAGAAGTGTAAAAACAATTATTTAAATGATGGTACATGTTGTGGATGATAGCTTAGGGAGGAAAAGACTTGAAGAACATCAGTCATTTTAAAAGTATTAGGGTTTAAACATAAATCTCAAACGAGCCTTTATCAAAATATTTTTTTACGGAAATATCCCCAAAATATTTTGAATTTTTTTTATTTTTTCGAGATTTTATGAAAATGATTTAAGGTTCCAAAATTATAAAAATAATGTTGTACTTTAAAAATAGGAACCAAACAAGCCTCCAATGTCCTAGGCCTTGGGTTCATTTTCATCGGTCGGGGTCTGGGACCCTCGGTCGGACCCATCGGTCTAGGCCAAAAGACCACGGTCAAGGTGTTAGGGACTCTCGTTCCTTGGCTGGGATTATCGATCGGGGTGTAAAAACCACAAGTCCTAGGTTAGCCTTGGTATAAGTTCATCGGTCCTAGGTTTGGGGATTCTCGATCAGGGTCGAGATTCCTAGGTCCTATGTTTGATCTCTCGGTTAGATCTCTCGATCCTGGGTGGAAGTCATTGGTCCTAGGTTTGGGAGTTCTCGGTCCTATGTATAACCTCTCGGTCGAATGTAAAAATAATGGTCGGACCTCTCGGTCCTAGTTGAAAACATCGGTCGAACCTCTCGGTCCTAGCTAACAAGTCTCGGTCGGACATGTTAGTCATATATTAAGTTTCTCGGTCGGACCTATCGGTCTTCAAGAACACCAAAATTTCAGGTTTTGAAATTTTGATGGAGGCTTGGATTCTTCGATCCAAGAGCCTGAGAAGCTTCACAAAGCTCCCTGAATTATTTAGAAAATAATCCCAATGTATCAATTGACCTGGGTGATAATCAAATTGTTCAAAACATTTGTAGCAAAAAATTAGGTTTTTGGTTTTAAAGTGTAAGGAGTTAGCCAATAACTTCTTTATACTCCATATACTTGATTTGTACCAAAATAAGAACACTACATGTTCGTTTGGACCAATTCAAAAACTCAAAATTTTAAATTATTTTGAAAATTTTGATTTTGATCAAACATGATCGAGATGGATTAAACATGATCCAAACAGTTGCCCAACATCATTAAAATCATATTGGGAAGCTTTTTGGGCCGTGATCTTCAAATATTAGCCCAAGAACAACAAACCCGTTTTTAAAAATTTTTAAATTCAAATTTGGGTTTTTCTTTTTAAGACTGGTTGATCGGCTCTAGCTTTCACATAAAGATCATAAATGATCATAAGACTGGTTTTCATAAATTCAAGAACCAAACAACATACAAGCTTATGAAAATTGAAATAAAAAAATTCCAATTTGAAACTAGAAGTATGAATTAAAGGATGATTGGAAGCTTATCAAGATTTGGAGTACACTCCTTAGATCTTAGAGAAGCTTTTGGGTTGTCTGGATCTATATTTTAGAGCCTTATACAGAAAGTTCAAAAAATTCGAAACTTTGAGTTTCAACGGTGGATTTTTGGTTTCTGTTGATTTAGAGTTTGAGATGTTATTTCTTAGATTTGAAAGTGTTGAGGGGAGCTATTTATAGCCTTCCTAAGTCGGTGGAGGCTTCAAGTGGATCGAATCAGACAAAATGCATTAATAGTGTTTTGGTTTTTCTTGATCCAACTTGCCAAAAAGGGATGAATCATCCCCATTGATATAGAAGAAATTATCACCGTGGTAGGGTGACATTTAAGTATTCGAATCAGTCATTTTAGTTGACTGTGGAGAAAGTTCCATCTTTGAAAATTCAAAGATGGATATGTTCTTATCCTTTTGACGATCACGTTGGAGAAATCGAAGCTTCAAAACAGCGTCGTTACGAGGCTACAGCACGTTCCGTCAGCGATTCGTCAAGCATCGTTAGCATTTGGGCACTCTGTTAGCGTTCCAGCTAACGGTCGTTAGCCGATCACGTACGATGCGGGCGAGCGCTTCCTCGGCTACAGCGGGATACGCGGGCGCTTATTCGATGGACGCGGTTCCGACTATAGATTTCTTTCTGGATTTTGGCTACACCGGATTGTGATTTTATTTTTATTTTAAAACTTTAAGGGTTTGTTTGAAATTGAATTTTCTTTCACCCTTTTCACTTTAGTTTTGATCTTTTTTAAATACACAAAATATTAAAATAAATATGGAAAATATTTTACCAATTTTTTTTTAATAATTTAGGGTTAAATAAATAATTTTTAGGAATGAAATTGGTACTTCATCTCATCCTAAATTATTTGTTTTAATTCCTTAATTTTTTTCTTAAATTATTTTAGGATAAAAAGAGTACAACATTATCCCAAATAATTTTATTTCTTGTTTTGACCATTTTTCTTAATTAATTAGCTTTTAATTGTCACAATAATTAATTTAATTAATTGTTTAATTGGGTTTTGGCATTGGGTTTAATTATTTTGATTTTACTTATTCAAAAATATACCAAAATAATTATTTTAATTTTAAAAATTAGGTAGGTAGAGTTTTAGTGCTTACAATACTATTAGAACTCTTTATAATGTTAGGCACATACTTGAGGTGAAGAAGAATCTGATCTCGTTTGGTACTTTACATTTAATGGTATTCTTATAAAATAGTTTAGGATTGGGAAACCATTAAAATTCGTAAAGGTGTGTTGATTGTTATGAAAGGAAAGGAAACCAAAGAGAATATTTACACATTGTTGGGAAGTATAATTGTAGGTGGAGTTCATTATGTTCAGTCAGATGATGATAGCACAAAATTACGGCATATGCGTCTTGGGCATATGAGCGAGCATGAAATGATTTAATTACATAAAAGAGATTTGTTGAAAGGTGTTAGACTTGTGTAAATTATATATTCTTGGAAAATAGACAAAACTTAGTTTTGTAGCTGGTAAGAACGATATAGAAGGAATTATTGATTATGTGCATTCCGACGTATGAGGTCCTACAAGAGAATCGTCTTTGGGTGGAGCCTTGTACTATGTGAGATTTTGTTAATGACTATTCTAGAAATGTCTAAATTTATTTCTTAAAACATAAATCTGAAGTCTTTACCAAATTCAAGCTATGGAAAGCGAAGATAGAGAACCGGACAAGTAGAAAGATCAAGTATTTGAGGTTTGATAATAGTACAGAGTAATAAATATTCAGAGGCATTTTACAGTACGTAAGACACAACAACAAAATGATGTAGTAGAAAGGACGATGAACAGATCCATTACTAAGAAGGCAAGGTGCTTGAGATTGAATGTGGGGCTTCCTAAAGATATTTTGGTAAAAGTTGTGAATATGGCAGTTACCTCATTAATAGATCACCACGGGCATTCTTGAGATGTAAAGTTGTTGAAGAAGTGTGGACAGGTAATGCAGTTGACTTTAATAATTTAAAAGTTTTGGTTGTCTAGCTTATGTGCTTGTATCAGATGATGAAAGATCAAAATTTTGATCCAAAGTCTAATCAATGTTTCCTTTTAAGTTACATGAAAGGTGTGAAGGGATACAAGTTTTGGGATCCAACAACAAAGAAAACTGTAATCAATAGAGATGCGGTATTTTATGAGCAATCTATATAGTAGAGTAAAGACAATATTGTGAAAAATTAGTCTGTTTTAGATACATTATAGATGGATTAAGAAGATACATTGGTTGCATTTGATAGGGTTGAGATGAATTTAGAACAAGCTTCAGTGATATCTGATACGGGTGAAAGTTCAAATTCAACTTTTAAATGTCGTGATACAAATAGTTTGCAAGACCATAGTCTAGTCAAACATAGACAAAGACACACTACTATGAAGCCTCTTAATAGATTTGGTTATGACGATATGGTCTTGTTCGCACTACTTTTCTATGTTGAGGATCCGATAAGATTTTAGAAAGTTATTACGAGTCAGGTGAAAGATAAATGGATGGGTCCGATGGTTGAGGAGATGGAATCTTTGTATAAGAACCAGACATGGGAGCTAGATGAGCTTTTTGAGGGTAATAAGACAATTGAATAGAAATGGGTCTAAAAGAAGAAAGCAACAGTATTAGAAAAAGAAGGGGAAAAGTTCAATGCTCGACAAAAGGTTTTCGCAGTAGAAGAGGATAAATTATGTTAAAATCTTTTCTCCAATGGTTAGACATACTTCAATCAGGGAAGTGCTTGCATTAGTAGTAAGTTATGATTTCCACTTAGAGTATATAGATGTTAAAACTACTTTTGTACATGGTGATTTGGAGGAACAAATTTACATGAAGCAATCAGAAGGGTTCACTCAACCTGGACGTGAACATCTAATGTGCAACTTATAGAAATTGTTAAACGGATTAAAATAGTCTCCAAGACAGTGGTACAAACGATTTGAATCCTAAATGATTAAAATTGGTTATAGACGAGGCGAATGTGATTGTTGTGTTTATGTCAAAAGTCTTGATGACGGGTCTTTTATTTTTCTGTTACTTTATGTGGATGATATGTTGATTGATGCACAACATAGGCATGATATTGTTAGTTTGAAAGCTTTGTTGGGCCAGGAGTTTGATATGAAAGACTTAGGTTCTGCGAAGAGAATTCTTGGAATGAAAATTCACAAAGATAGAAGCTCAAGAAAACTGTGGTTATCTCAACTAGACTATGTTGAGAAAGTACTAAACAGATTTGAGATGAGCAATTCAAATCCAGTATCCACTCCTTTGGTGAATCGTTTTAAACTTTCTTCTGAACAATGTCTGAAGACAAGAAAGGATATTGAATACATGAAAAATGTTCCATATACAAGTGCAATGGATTGTTTGATATATGCGATGGTTTGTACATGACCGAATTTTCTCAAGCTGTGAGTCAAGTTAGTGAGTTTATAGAAAACCCGGGTAAGTAACATAGGGAAGAAATCAAATGGATTTTCATGTATCTGAAGGGCACTTCAAGTTATGGTATTATTTTTGGTGGTCAATGAGTTGATTCTGTAGTTATTGGAAATATGGATTCAGACATGTTGGTGATATTGATGATAGAAGGTCTATAACTAGATTTGTGTTTACTATTTGTTGAGGACTTATATGTTTGAAATCAACACTTTAGTCTACCGTGGCACTGTCATCAATTGAAGTAGAATATATGACAGTAGTTGAAGTTACTAAAGAAGTAGTGTGGCTTAATGGTCTAGTAAAAGAACTGGGTATTGAGCAAGGTGGAGTTCAATTAATTTGTGAAAGTCATAGCGACATTTATTTGGAAAAAAATCAGGTGTATCATGATAGAACGAAGCATATTGATATGAGAGTTGGTCGCATGTGGTGAGATATTATTATTGAAGGTTCATACTAGTGAAAATGCAGCTGATAAGTTGACAAAATCTGTTAATACGGACAAGTTCAAACATTTTCTGGGTTTGTTGAATGTCACAAGTTGCTAAGGAATGGTGGTAGGTCAGCCCACTTGGAGTGTCTGAAACTCTATATTATTATCTTCTAAGAAAATTGAATTTATCGAAGGTGGAGGTATGTGATTTATCTCCTATGAAATAGAATATTTACTAAGGTGGAGATTGTTGTGTATGTGGGCCTTATATATACACATGTTAATTAAGTTTAGAGTTAATGGGTTGGGCTTAAAGTAGTTTACTCTTTGTGATCTAGTTACTAGTCTATAAATACCATGTAATACAGGGTTTAACCCTAAGAGTGAAATAATATATTTGGCGACAATCCCGAGAACGTGGGCAGTTTGACCGAATCTCGTTATATCTTGTGTTTTTTCTCTTATTTTCTCTATTGTTATTAGTTTACGTGGTTATTCGAATCAACAAGTTTTTACAAACAAGGTATGACTTATTGGTTGGTGATTAATTCCATTTCGGTTACGGTTACGCTTGTTGATGTGCATTACGAATCACAATTTCAAATATTTAGTGCACAGTGAATCTCATTGATTACCTTAGAAAAGTGTGTTGAATAGACTTGAATAGTTGGGCCTTCTTAATGGGCCGGCCCAATTCTCTATATGTTAGGGTTTCTGTATTAGGGTTTTAGAGGACCGAGTGTTATATAAACTCGTGTTATAACCCTAGTTTGTTATATCATCTCTGTAAAACAATCTTCTCAATAATAATCTCTCTCTTCTGGGTGGATGGAGGCAAGTTCTATCTTGGTGAACCACATTAAATCTCTGTCCTTCTTATTGTTTACGTCATTCTTACGCGTTCCGTTATAACAAACTGGTATCAGAGCTTCAGGCTATTCGATTGTTTGTTCTTCAACTGAGATGGAAGCAGTGAACATTGAAATCGATAAGTTTACGGGGAGAAACAGTTTTAGCATATGGCAGATCAAGATACGGGCTTTGCTGAAACAACAGGGCCTATGGTGGGCACTAAAAGTGTCATCAAGAGCAGATATAACCGTTGAGATGGTCATCCTAGAGGAGAAGGCTAATTCAACAATATTGATGTGTCTTGCAGACGATGTTATCATTGAGGTCTCAAAGGAGGAGAAGGCCATTAGGTTATGGTTAAAGTTGAGTCTCTATATGACGAAGTCACTCACCAACAAGTTACTTGTAATGCAATGTTTGTTCACCCTACGAATGCAGGAAGGTATGAAAATCAGAGAACACCTAGATCAATTAAATTCTATTATGTTAGAATTAAGAAATATTGATGTTAAGGTTGATGATGAAGATGCTATATTAATCTTGTTAATATCTTTGCCTCCATCATATGAAAATTTTGTTCAGTCTTTCATTGTTGGGAAAGATACAGTAAGTCTAGAACATGTCAGGTTTGCCCTTCATTCAAGAGATCTACGTCATATGGCGTCTGGTACAATTATAGATAGTAAAGCTTTAGGGTTGTTTACCAGCGGAAGTAATGGGCGACGGAAATAGAAGAAACGCGACAAGTCGTTTACTTCAAAGGGTCCTAAGCCGACTGATGTCTGTAGTTACGGCAAAGATAAAGGACATTGGAAGAATGAATGCCCTTTGAAGAAAAATCCACAGAAATTTGATTCTGGTTGCAGAAGATAATATATTATCTGACGATGACATTACTCTAGTGGTAGATGATCATACCCATCAAACTGATGCATGGGTTCTTGATTCTGGAGCTTCGTATCATATTTGCTCTCGAAGAGAGTGGTTTGAATCTTACAAACAGGTAGATGGTGGGAGTGTTTCTATGGCAAATAGTTCTGTTTGTAAGGCAGTTGGGATTGGCTCAATCAAGATTAGGACACACGATGGCAGATTCTGTACACTAAATGAGGTTAGACATGTTCCACTTATCACTAAGAACTTGATATCTCTAAGTATGTTAGATAGTAAAGGATTTTGGTTCAACGATGAAAATGGAGTTTTGAATGTATGCAAGGGTTCTGATGTTATTCTGAAAGGTGTCAAGAATGGTACTTTATATTTTTTCAAGGTTCTACTGTCTCAGATTCTGTCTTTGTTGCATCCTCAAAGATTCACAAGGATGATATGACTAAACTTTGGCATATGAGGCTTGGTCATATGAGTGAAAGGGGGATGCAAATCTAGCAAAGGAGGATATTCTTGGAGTATTTGTGGGTCATGGAGATGGTGTAAAAGGATACAAAATATGGTCTCCATCTGAAAAAAGAGTTATTCTGAGTAGAAACGTCATCGTTGATAAAAACTCTATACTTAACTCTATTGAGAAATCTATAGAAGAAAGCAGTAGTGCTAACAAACAGGTGGAGCTAGAAACTACTTTACAAAAGGAAAAAGAACCCCACGTTGAGGTTTAGCTGCCAGAGTTTGAACAATTAGATTCTCAACCGTCTGAAGTTATTCATGAGAGTGTAGCTGAAGGTCGTTTAAGGAGGATTGGAGTTAGACCACCTCAGAGATACAGTTATGAAGATATGGTTGGTTATGCACTACAGGTTGTTGAGGAGGAAGTGAATACGTTTGTACCATCACTTACAAAGAAGTTGTATCCGAGTTTGAAGTTGTGCAGTGGTTCACAGCAATGGGAGATGAGATGGAATCACTTCACAAAAATCATACTTGGGAGTTAGTCTTTTTGCCTACAAGGAGAAATGTTATTACCTGTAAATGGGTTTTCAAGAAAAAAGAAGGTATAACAGATGTTGAAGGAGTCAAGTTTAAGGCTCGAGTTGTTGAAGGGGGTTCAATTAGAAGGAGGGAGTAGACTATAACGAAATTTTCTCACCAGTAGTCAAACATACTTCTATCAGGGTGTTACTAGCAATAGTGACACATCAGGATTTGGAGCTCGAACAACTTGATGTGAAAATAGTGTTTCTACATGGAGAGTTAGAGGAAGAAATATACATGACTTAGCTAGAAGGTTTCCAAGTTCCAGGAAAGGAAAAATATGTTTGCAAGTTGAAGAATTCTTTATATGGACTTAAACAGTCTTCAAGGAAATGTTATAAGAGGTTTGACAACTTTATGATGTCTCTTAACTATAAGAGGAGTGCATATGACTGTTGTGTGTATTACAACAAGTTGAAGGATGACTCATTCATCTACCTAGTTCTGTATGTAGATGATATGTTGGTAGCAGTAAAGAGCAAAACAGATGTTCAGAAGCTAAAAGATCTTCTAAATGCTGAGTTTGAGATGAAAGATCTAAGAGCAGCTAGGAAAATTCTAGGAATGGAGATTCTTAGAGATAGAGGCCAGAAGAAACTTTTCTTATCACAAAAAGGTTACATTGAGAAGGTGCTATCAAGGTTTGGGATGTCATCAGCTAAAACTATAGATACACCCTGTGCTGCTAATATTCATCTTACTACTTTGTTTGGTCCTCAAACATATGAAGAAAAAAGGTATATGACTCGAGTTCCTTATTCTAGTGCAGTGAGGAGTTTGATGTATGTTATGGTTTGTACAAGATCAGATTTGGCACAGGTATTGAGTGTTGTGAGCAGATTTATGGTATAACTAAGGAAGGAGCATTAGCAAGCTGTGGAGAGGATATTCAGGTATCTACAGGGAACTTTTGATGTTGGTCTCATATATGGAGGTGATACACAATGTCTGATTACTAAGTATTCAGATTCTGATTATTCTGGAGACATTGATAGTAGGAGATCTATGACTGGTTTGTTGAGTTATGGAGCCTACACTTATAATAAATTCTACATTGTTAATTAGAGTTTATTGGGTTTTCTTTTTGGTTTTTGGCTTGAGCCTGACCAAAGTTATTTAGGTTTATTACCTGAATGTTTACCCTATAAATATGTGATTATTAAGGGTTTACATTGTGAAGACTGAATTCTAGAGAGATAAAGTGTGAGGCAAAAACTCTGTATTCCTTTTTCTTCTTCATAGTAAATCTGGTGGTGGCTAAAGTGGATGTAGCTCAATTTAAGTGAACCACTATAAATCTGTGTGTTCTTGTGTTCTTTTTTCTTGTGTTTTTACAGATTGTTTTCAAGCAGGTCGGATTTGGGAGATACAAATCCTAACAACTTGTATCAGAGCAGCTAGGCTAGATCTGAGCATTGGAAGCAATGACAAGTGAGAACAGTATAGGACATGGGATTGGAAGATTTGATGGGACAGATTATTCCTTCTAGAGAATGCAGATTGAAGATTATCTCTATGGAAAAAAGCGTCATGTTCCTTTGAGTGAGAAACCAGAGAAGATGGATGAAGCTGAATGGAAATTCCATAATAGACAGGCTTTGGGAGTTGTCCGATTGACGCTAGCCAAGACAGTTGCTCACAATGTAGCAAAGGAGAAGACCACCATGGGTCTGATAAAAGCTCTTTTTGATATGTATGAGAAACCATCTGCTAACAACAAGGTACACTTAATAAAAAGACTAATTTACTTAAGAATGGTTGATGGTACTTCTGTCACTACTCATTTGAATGAATTCAATACAATTGTGAATCAATTGCTAGTTTTTGAGATTGATTTTGGGGATGAAGTTAGTGCCCTGATTTTGTTAGCATCTCTACTAAATAGTTGGGAACCTATGAGGGAAGCAATTAGTAATTCAGTTGGAAATGCTAAACTGAAATTTGTTTAAGTTAGAGATCGTATTCTTGCTAAAGAGGTTCGTAAAATTGATTCTGGTGAAACGTTCAAAAGTTCTGCTTTGAATGTGGAAAACAGGGGCAGAGGTAATGATAGAAATTTCAACCGAAGTAAGAGCAGATCTATGTCGAGGAGCAAGAGGAGTCAGTCCAAGTATGGGCGGACATTTGAGTGTTGGAATTATGGTAAACAGGGTCATTTGAAGAGGAACTGCAAAGCACCGAAGAAAAACGGTGATGATAAAAATGATGCAACCAATGTTGTTACAGAATCTGTCACTGATGCGTTACTTATGTCTATTGATAGCCCGATAGATTCATGGGTTTTGGACTCAGGAGCGTCTTTCTACACCACTGCTCACAAAGAATTAATGGAGAATTATGTGTCTGGAAACTATGGGAAAGTTTATCTCGCAGATAATGAGTCATTGGATATTGTTGGCATTAGTGACATCAAATTGAAAATGGCAAATGGTTTGTTTGGAATATTAATAAGGTGAGACGCATTCCAGGTTTAATGCGCAATTTGATCTCTGTTACACAACTTGATGAAGAAGGTCACAATTTCAGTTGTGGAAAAGGTGCGTGGAAGGTGACTAAAGGAGCAATAGTTGTTGCTCGAGGTCACAAAACTAGAACGTTATACACGACTTCAACTTGTAGAGAATCAGTTGTTGCTGTAGTTGATGACTCGAAGAACAGTGAGCTGTGGCATTGCAGGTTGGGCCATATGAGCGAAAAAGGGATGAAAATTCTTTTGAAGAATGGACAGATTCCAAAACTGAAGTCTATTGAACATCAGTTATTTGAAACCTGTATTCTTGGAAAATGGAAACGGGTGAGTTTCTTAAAAATTGGGAAGAAGCTCAAGAAAGAAAGGCTAGAGTTGGTACACACTTATGTGTGGGGACCTGCACATGTTTCTTCTATTGGCGGATCACAATACTACGTGAAATTTATAGATGATTCGACAAGAAAGGTATGGGTATATTTTATGAAGCACAAGTTTGAAGTATTTTCTATTTTCAAGAAATGGAAGGCTTTGGTGGAAAATGAAACAAATCAGAAAGTTAAATGCTTGAGATCCGACAACGGAGGTGAATATATCAATTCAGATTTCAAAGAGTATTGTGCTGTTAATGGGATCAGTATGGTGAAGACTGTTCCCCGAACGCCTCAAGAAATCGAACATTGAACGAGCGTGCTAGAAGCATGAGATTGCATGCAGGGCTACCTAAAACCTTTTGGGCAGAAGCTATTAATATTGCTGCCTATTTGATAAACAGGGGACCCTCCGGTCCTCTTGAATTCAGAATTCCTGAAGAAGCTTGGAGGAATAAAAAGGTAAACCTTTCTTATTTGAAAGTGTTTGGTTGTTTATCATATGTTCATATTAATGAATGTGATAGGAGCAAGCTTGATCCAAAGTCTAATAAATGTTTTTTATTAGTTATGGTGATATCGAGTTTGGTTATCGTTTTTGGGATAATCAAAATCGGAAGATCATTCGTAATAGAAATGTTATCTTCAATGAACAGGTTCTCTACAAAGATTGTGTTGGGAAGACATCAGATGATGATTCCAAGTTGGATGAGACTGGTATAGTCGATTTGAGAGATTTTTCAGCTGAATATATACCGACTGTCGAAGAAGAACAATGTGTTGTTGAAGATGAAATTGTTGAGAATGTGGCCCTAGAGGTAAATGAGCAAACACCGGTTATACAGTTGAGAAGATCGTCAAGGAATCGAAAACCAGTTGAGAGGTGGTCTCCATCTCTGAACTATATATTGTTGACAGATAGAGGTGAACCTGAATGCTTTGAGGAAGCAATACAATCTGATGAATCAATTAAGTGGGAGTCTGCTATGAAAGATGAGATGGACTCTTTAATGTTGAATCAGACTTGGGAGCTCACTGAGCTACCAAAGGGAAAGAAAGCACTTCACAACAAATGGATCTTCAGGTTGGTTGTGAAAGGATTACAACAGAAAGAAGGTATTGACTACAATGAAATCTTCTCTCCAGTAGTTAAATTGATGACAATCAGAACTATTTTGAGTTTGGTTGTGAAAGAAAACCTTAATCTTCAACAAATGGATGTCAAAACTGTTTTTTTTCATGGTGATTTAGATGAAGAGATTTATATACGACAACCAGAAGGATTTGAAATTAAAGGAAAAGATGAGCTTGTGTGTAAGCTTCAGAAGAGTCTGTATGGTTTGAAACAGGCTCCAAGGCAATGGTACAAGAAGTTCGATAGCTTCATGAAAAGTAACAATTTTCTAAGGTGTGAAGTTGATCATTGTTGTTATATCAAGAGATTTGATAAATCGTACATTATTCTTCTCCTCTACGTTGATGACATGTTGATTGCTGGAGCAAGCTTGTATGAGATTAACAAGCTCAAGAAAGAGTTGTCTGAAAAATTTGCAATGAAGGATTTGGGTGCTGCTAAACAAATCCTTGGGATGAGAATTTTCAGGGATGAAGAAGTTCTCAAACTTTCACAAGAAGAATATGTGAAGAAAATTCTTAGCAGGTTCAACTTGTATGATGCAAAACTAGTTACTACCCCCTTAGCTAGTCACTTCAGACTATCTAAAGATCAGTCGCCTTCAATAGAGGAGGAGAAAAATTACATGGCAATTGTTCCGTATGCCTCTTCCATTGGTTGTATTATGTATGTGATGGTTTGCACAAGACCATTCATAGCACATGTAGTGGGAGTTGTTAGCAGATTCATGAGCAATCTGGGTAAACAATATTAGGAAGCAGTAAAGTGGATACTACGATACTTAAGAGGAAGTACGGGTCTCGCTTTGTGTTTTCGAAAGTCTAATATGGGTTTAGAATGATATGTTGATGCTCACAATGGTGGTGATGTTGATAGTAGGAAGAGCACAACAGGGTACATTTATACTCTGGGAGGTACCGCAATCAGTTGGTTTCAAAATTGCAGAAGATTGTTGCTCTTTCTAGTTGTGAGGCAGAGTATGTTGCTGTGACAGAAGCTGCTAAGGAGATGATGTGGTTACAACTCTTTTGCGAGAATTGGGTCAAGACTGCGAGGTAGTGTGTTGCGATGCGAAAGTCAGAGTTCCATTCATTTGGCAAAGAATCCTATTTATCATGGCAGGACGAAGCATATACAGGTTCGTTATCATTTCATCCGGTCAGCTTTAGAAGATGGAGTATTAGCTCTTGAAAAGATTCCCGGGAGTGAGAATCTAGCTGATATGTTGACGAAATCTGTGACAAATAAGAAACTGAAGTTGTGTGCAACTTCAGTTGGTCTTCTTCGTTAAGATATTGGATGGAAAGTCGCCACCGGTCGAGAGATGATGAAGTTAGTCTCCAAGTGGGAGATTGTTGAGTTATGGAGCCTACACTTATAATAAATTCTACATTGTTAATTAGAGTTTATTGGGTTTTCTTTTTGGTTTTTGGCTTGGGCCTGACCAAAGTTATTTAGGTTTATTACTTGAATGTTTACCTTATAAATATGTGATTATTGAGGGTTTATATTGTGAAGACTGAATTCTAGAGAGATAAAGTGTGAGGCAAAAACTCTATATTCCTTCTTTTTCTTCATAGTAAATCTAGTGGTGGCTGAAGTGGATGTAGCTCAATTTGAGTGAACCAGTATAAATCTGTGTGTTCTTGTGTTCTTCTTTCTTGTGTTTTTACAGATTGTTTTCAAGCAGGTCAGATTTGAGAGACACAAATCCTAACATGGTTATGTATTTACTCTTGGGGGCTTAGTTGTTAGTTGGAAAGCGACTCTGCAACCTACTGTGACTTTGTCTACAACAAAAGCAGAGTACATGGCATTGGCATTAACAGAAGCTGTTAAAGAGGTAATATTGCTGAAAGGACTAATTAGTGATCTAGGCCTACATCAGGATCAAGCAACTGTCTTCTGTGATAGTCTGAGTGCTATATACTTAGCCAAAGAACAAATTCATCATGAACGGACTAAGCATATTGACGTGCAATATCATTTCCTAAGGACTGAGAAGAGGATAAAGGTGAAAAAGGTAGGAACTGCTGACAATCCTGCTGATATGTTCACCAAGCCGGTTCCTCATAGCAAGTTCCAACATTGTTTGGACTTGCTTAATGTCAGAAACTGTTAGTTGCCCTAGGGGCAACTTTAGAAGAGAAAGATAGAGAAGATTAAACATCTGGGCATTGACTAATGCATCTGGACATTGACTAATGCATCTGGGTCATTTGGGCATTGACTAATGCATATGGGCATTGACTAATGCATCTAGGCCATCTAGTATTGACGAATGCATCTGGGCCATCTAGTATTGACTATAACATCTGGGTCATCTGGCACCGGCGAGTGCATTTGGGCCATCCGGCACCGGCGAGTGCATATGGGCCATCCGGCACCGGCGAGTGCATCTGGGCCATCTGACATTGACGAATGTATTTGGGAGATCTGGGCATTGACTAATGCACCTGGGACATTTGAGATAATTCAAGTCAAGGTGGAGACTTGTTGAATAGACTTGAATAGTTGGGCCTTCTTAATGGGTCGGCCCAATTCTCTATTTGTTAGGGTTTCTGTATTAGGGTTTCAGGGGACCGAGTGTTATATAAACTCGTGTTATAACCCTAGTTTGTTATATCATCTCTGTAAAACAATTTTCTCAATAATAATCTCTCTTTTCTGGGTGGACGTAGCCAAGTTCTATCTTGGTGAACCACGTTAAATCTCTGTCCTTCTTATTGTTTACGTCATTCTCACGCATTCCGTTATAACAAAGTGTTTTATGTTATTTTTGTCCTCTTTTGTTTGATTTACATTATGTTTGGTTCTTCTATCTTTTTGTCGGTCTGTTAAATACTTTTATAAAATTGGTATTTGTTGAAAGTATTTTGAAGAAGAAGAGTAAAAGAAATTGAAAGACAAGAATGACCTACTTGACAAAAGAAATGAGCCGACCAAGAACAAAAGTAAGGGAAATGAAATGAATAAAAACTCCAAAAGAGGAATGCATATTGCATAGTTGTAGACAATAATTTTGGTTGGTTTCAATTTCACATTTTGTATGGGACACACCCATTGTGTCTATGTTCCTACACTCTCTCTTTGTAGGGTATACCTAATACACATTGCATTCACTTTATCTGATGTTTTTTCAATCTTGATCATATTTCTTCTACATCAGTGTCACATGGAACTTAAAAGAAAAATATAATAATTATATATCTTCAATATGGTAATGTCATTCAGAAAATTACTCTTGGTAAAACTCTTTAAATGTTCATAATAATCATTTCTTGCCGATTGCGATGGAACCTCTATGTTTGTCATGAGAAGCATGTGTAGATTTATGCAAAACAGGCTTAACAAAATAAATAGTTTTTCATCCCTATATGTTCTTTTGGTGAATATATAATATGGAAAGAATATGACGAGAAATCTTCACACACAAAAAAAAATCAAATCTGCACAGATAAAAATAGCTCAATTTCATGATATTAGCCCTGGAAATAAGAAGGAACATCGTGTCCGTCTGTATTGAGGAATGAAGGACTGACTAATATAAGTATAAACTTTTGTAGTCTAGTGCTAGCTATGATGTTGTATTGTCTTATTAAATCATGGTTTATAGAACCAATTAGTCCTTAAAGTCATTTAAGGTAAGATAGAGTTTTAATTTTTATAATTTTTATATTTCGGCTTCATCAATGATAAATTTTCAGGCAGGTTTTTCTCTTTAAAATAGACATTCCTTAACTAAAATAAAATAAAATAATTAAGTAGTGAAGAATGCCAAAATAAGATCATAATATTCTCCCGGACACAACCTTGTAAAACAATGTTTGTCCTCGTTTGATTTGAACTGTTTTGATTTAATTTAATAAGTTCAAACATCTTATTATCAATCATTATGGACGACACTAAGAGAGGATGTTTAGGTAAAATTCAGGTTTAAAAAAACAGACTAGTTTGATGTTTTAAAAAACAAAATTATTTTCTAAAGTTATTTTACATAAATATCCCTATATTTTAATAATCTAAATTTATAATAAAAAAAAATTAAAGGTGCAATAGTAATTTAATAGTTTTAAATAAATAAAATATGAAATGAGTTTTCTTTTGATTTTTTTTTTTAAAAAAAAAAACTCAAGATCATACAAGTTTGTTAATTATTGTATTATTTTTTACTCTTATGATGGCTTATTTTTTACTCTTATGATGGCTGCAAGATAAGACATTTAATACCATTATCTTCAGCCAAATACCAATAAAACTGAACAAAATAAATAGTAGATTTGATTCAGGTCACAAGATGGCAGACATATTTAAAATAAAGTCCCTAGTTTGGAAACTTTATATTGAAACATTCTCTTGGACCACCACCACCGAACCATAAAATAATTGGGATAAATATATATTGATCTCTACTTATTGAAAACTTTACACCACGACCACATAGGTGGCAATATCACCCGTGGGGCTGTTGGATGTTTAGAAATAAATTTTATTTTATATTGTATTATATTTGAGACAATCAAAAAAGTTAGATATTGATGTACGACCAAGGGAGTTTTAGTAAGAAAAAATCAAATAAAACGGCTTTCAGTTTCAGCCAAGAACTAGATTACACAATTTGACACACCAAACCCACCCAAGCTATGTATTTTGCGGAAAACGGGGAAAATTTTGTTTAACAAGAGAGATTCAGTGAGCTTGGTTGAACTGTTTTTCTTACAAATAAACTAAATATTATATTTGAATATTATAGGTTATATATTAATACCGACCTTGTCCTTAGTAGGATTTGTTTTAATAATAAATAATAGGTGAATTATTTAAAAAATAATAATCGTGCCAATTTTAATAAAGTGAGATTTTATTTTTTATAAAATGAATTAAAATTTATTGATGTATAGTGATAAAATAATTTATTTATTTTTAAATAAATAATATTAATACTAATAATTTAATTAATGAATTAAGATATTATTGATAAGTAAAATACTATTTGATTATCTCAATCAAATCTTTTTCAAACAAATACCCAAATCCTAAAAATAACAATCATTCCACATTTTTTTTTAAATCAAAATTTATTTTTAAATAACTCAGAAAAGAACTATTTATTATCATATGAGCTAATAAATCAAATTTTTATTTAAACAAACTTATTTTAAGGTACTAATATTGAATAAACAAATATTTAAATAAGGCCTTGTTGGTTATTTTTTATTTTTGAATTAACTTATAATTAAACATCATTTTCAATGTTTTTGATCACTTATTCATCCATTATTATTAAATTTATTAACCAAAATATTAAAATATAATTACATTTCTATATAAAAAATGATTTTTTCATTATATTAAACAAAAATAAAAATTATCATTTTAAAATTAGACCCATCAATATTTTTAAATAAACTAAAATTTTCTTAAATAAACTATTATAGACAAATATATGTTTTAAGTTAAGGATAGGAAATTGGGAAAGAGGATGACTGACATCATATTATTAAAGATAAAAAATAAAAAATGTGAGAAAAAAAATAAGAAAAATTTAATATTTTTTCAGCTACTAAATTGCACCACATTATTCAATTTATCTACAATTTCTCTTTAATATTTAATAAAAATATTTGTTTTAAAAAAAATATATAATATTTTAGTATTTTAATTAAATGATAAAGACTAGAGATGGCAATGGATACTCGTATGCCCGATACTTGTGTGTACCTGATAATCGGGTTCGGGGTTAGGGTCGGGCATGAGGAGGGGAAGAAGGTACCCAGTTGGGTACGGGGTCGAGGATAGGGAGTTTGCGAGACTCAAACCCGATACCCGATTATATTAATATTAAATTATTATTTTTTATTAAAGTTTAATGTGTGACTTTTCAAATATTTCATCATTACAAATACAATATTTAATTTGGTATTATCCATACTTCACTCCAAATATTGTCATAAATATACTATACTCCAACTTTAAATATTTTATAATTCACTTTAACTCAAACTTTTATTTAATAACAAAAATATTATTTCTCTCTCATCATTCTTCATATTTAATCTCTATTTTTTTTTTTTTATTTTCATTCTATTTTTTCTCCACACTAATTTAACTTTAAGATCTACAAAAATAAGTATGTAGATAAGTAATGTTTTTATTTATATTTTAAATATTTCAATATTACTAATTTTAAAATTATTCATTAGAGTTGTGTTTTTTCTTCAATATTTTTAATTTTTAATTTTTTAATCGGGTAGTGGGGTACCCGTCGGGGATCGGGTACCCGATGAATCGGGGATGGGCATAGGAGCAGGGATACCCGTCGGGTTCGGGTTCGAGATTAGGTAGTGAAATTAAAATTGGGTTCGAGCATTAGTACTTCACTATCCGTCGGATATGGTACCCGTTGCCATCCCTAATAAAGACACTTTAATAACTTGTGTTTTTAAAATAGAAGTTTTACTTCCTTGATAAAAAAAATGCACCAAAAATTATCTTCAGACAAATTTACGGTGACGGGTACCAACGGGGCAACTTTAATTCAACCGTGATTATAACCCCAAAAAAACCTTTGTCCTAGTAAAAATTTGAGGTTCGAGAAATTTCCGTTTAGGTTTGCCTGTTAAAATCTTTTTAAATAAATATGTAAGAATGAAAATTTGACTTAACTTAATTTTTAAATAATAATATTATTTTTAATAATATTAAAATAATATTTTGAATTTTTATATTCAAAATAATTTAAAGAATAACTTAAAATCAAATTAAGGATTATTATTGTGATAATTAGACCCTAATTAGGGAAATTATTTAAATTTCCAAAAATAATTTGGGAATAAAATATTGTAATAATTTTACCCAAAATAGAAAAAAAGGGTGAAAATATTTAATTGTGATTTATTCATGATTCGTGTTTAATTCATGACTTAAACCAATTAAATAAAAATACCAAAAAAGAAATAAAATATAATCATAATTGTTATTATGATTCTACAAATAATTTTTGTGAAATTTTTGGTGAAGAGATGTATTTAAAATGAATTAAAAGTCGATTTTATTAACTTTTTAAATAAAAATAAAATTAGATAATCCAGTGTAACAGAAATTTTATTAAATCTTTGCAGCAAGATTCTGGACCATCAGATGAGCACTCATATCTTATCCAACAACCCATACGCTCCCATGCAGTCGGATGTAGTGGAGCCACGCGCGCTCCCTCATTGGATCAACTAATGGAACTGAATAACCCTTTTAGTCAAGCCACTGACCGCCAACAAACGCATGACGCCGACGCGTCGTTAGTTGAAACAACGTTGTTTCAGCTGTCTTCTTTGTTGGGACGCAGGCCTAGTAAGCGACATCGTCGACATGCGATCTTCTATAAGCACTAGGTTCCTCCACAGGCGATCAAATCCCTTGATTTTTTCGGCCAAATGCTCCTATCGTCAGCGCCTACGATATCCCTCTATCTAGAAGCCTTATCATGTCTTGGATAAGGCTATCAACTGTCGGATAGAATTTTAGGGATAAACTTGTATAAGGTTAAAATTGTCTCAAATTACCCTTCCTCAACCAACATTCCCCTGCTATAAATACCCCCCGTGGTCTGTAGACCAAATCATTAAACAATAACTCATCAATCACCAGATTTCATCCCCTGAATCCAAGCTTTGAAGATTCCAGTGAACTGGTTTTTTTCAAAACCTGTTCCGACGATCCAAGCTTCAATCCAGGATCTTCAATAGGTGTCAACACACCCTAATAAAGACACTTTAATAAATTGTGTTTTTAAAAATAGAAGTTTTACTTCCTTGATCAAAAATGCACCAAAAAATATCTCCGGCCAAATTTACGGTGACGGGTACTGACGGGGCAACTTTAATTCAACCGTGATTATAACCCCAAAAAACTTTTGTCCTAGTACAAATTTGAGGTTCGAAAAATTTTAATTTGAGTTTGCCTGTTAGGAATCTGTTTAAATAAATATGTAAGAATGAAAATTTGACTTACCTTAATTTTTAAATAATAATATTATTTTTAATAATATAAAAATAATATTTTGAATTTTTATATTCAAAATAATTTAAAAAATAACTTAAAATCAAATTAAGGATTATTATTGTGATAATTAGACCCTAATTAGGAAATTATTTAAATTTCTAAAAATAATTTGGGGATAAATATTGTATTAATTTTACCCAAAATAGAAAAAAAAAAGGTGAAAATATTTAATTGTGATTTAATCATGATTTATGTTTAATTCATAACTTAAACCAATTAAATAAAAATACCCCCAAAATACCCAAAAATATATATATAATCATAATTGTTATTATGATTCTACAAATAATTTTTTGTTAAATTTTTGGCGAAGAGATGGATTTAAATTGAATTAAAAGTCGATTTTATTAACTTTTTAGATAAAAATAAAATTAGATAATCCAGTGTAGCAAAAATTCTATTAAATCTTTTCAGTAGGATTCTGGACTATCAGATGAACACCCATATCTTATCCAACAACCCATGCAACCGTATGTAGTGGAGCCACGCGCGCTCCCTCATTGTATCAACTAACGGAACTAAATAACCCTGTTAGTCAAGCCACTGACCGCCAACGAACGCATGACGTCGTTAGCTGAAACAACGTTGTTTCAGCTGTCTTCTTTGTTGGGACGCAGGCCTCGTCAGCGACATCGCCGACGTGCGATCTTCTATAAGCACTAACTTCCTCCACAGGCGATCAAATCCCTTGATTTTTCGGCCATATGCTCCTACCGCCAGCGCCTATGATAACCCTCTATCTAGAAACCTTATTTTGTCCTAGATAAGGCTGTCAACTGTCGGATAGAATTTTAGGGATAAACTCGTCGAAGGTTAAAATTGTCTCAAATTACCCCTCCTCAACCGACATTCCCCTACTATAAATATCCCCTATGGTCTATAGACCAAATCATTAAACAATAATTCATCAATCACTGGATTTCATCCCATGAATCCAAGTTTTGAAGATTCTAGCAAACTGGTTCTTTTCAAAACATTTTCCGATAATCCAAGCTTCAATCCAGGCTCTTGAATAGCTGTCAACACACCCTATGAGTGTTCTCCCACTGTTGGTATGCAACCATATCGTTTGTATCACAATTTATGATTGAAATTTTTGAATTTTTTCAAATTCTTTTGTATGATCAGTTTGATCGTGTTCTTATGCTTGATTATATGATTTCTTTATTGAGAATCATTATATATATATATATATATATATATATATATATATATATATATATATATATATATATATATATATATATATATATGAGCTTTCTATTGAAAGAGAAACAATCAAATTAATCTGAATAAAAAAAATTAAAAAATTAAAATTAAAATTTGAAAACTGAGTTTTAAAATTTTTTATTTTCTTGGTTTAAATCTTGATTTTTTTATCCATATAGTTGATATACACGTTTGTTAATATTTTGAATGAGTTCCAAACAATTATAATAATGTTTGGATAATGTTTGATTAAATTGGAATTTTAAAAGTAAATATTGAAAATCGAATTTTTGAAATTCTGTGTTCTTGTTTTAATCCGGATTTTTTTTCAATTAGTTATTATACATGTTTGTTAACATGTTAGGATAAATTCCAAACAATTGTTTCATCACTTTGATCATGTTTGATCAAAATGAGTTTTTGAATATTTTTTTATTTTGATTCAATCTTCAAAACAATTTTAAAGATGCTATGATGTTCTTGTTTTGTTTAGATCAACTATATTCATCATTTAAAAATTAATGAAACAAAAATCAGACCTTGAAACGGCTTAATTTAAAAAATCTCAAAATGTAACATATAAATAGTGTTTTAAAATTGATACATCATTTTATTTTATTATTATTATTACATTAGTAAATTAATTAATAAAAATATTAAAATATCCTTTATTTTAAATTATTATTTTTTATTTTATATTAATATCCGTAAATTTATTTATTAAAAAAATCTTCAATTCTTCAAAATAATCACCAATAATTAAGATTAATTAAAAATAAAAAACTTAATCCAAAAAAGCCTAAATCCATTAAATTTAATAATATTAAGGCCTTGTTTGGTATAGGTTTTAAAAAAAAACTATACAAAATTAAATATCATTTTACCCCTTTTTATTCATTACATCACTCAAATAATTAACTAAAATACTAAAATACCCTCTATTTTAAATTATTATTTTTTATTTTATTTATATATATCAATATATTTTAAGTATTTTTATCAAAAAAATAATCACCACTTTCTCAAAATCATCCCCAATCATTATTTTTTATCTCTCTAAGTTTTTAAAATAACCCAAACCGAATAGGCTCTAAAAATAAGTGTTGCAAATAAAAAAAAACAAGGTCAAGTAAAGTTAATATTGAAATAAAAGTTGGGGGCAGTAAGTCTCTGAGACCAATTAAAAAGAGTGGAGGGGGTCCCCACACCATATCACGGAGTTAAAAAGTTAGGTGCTTTGTTTTTGAAGCAGTTAAAAGATAGGTCACTAGTATAGTAGTATAGTAGTAGTATAAGAAAGAAGATCTTTTTTCTCTAACAAAATTTGTACGGGAATATGGATGGATGGATGATGGGTTTTTGTCTCTGAGAGAGAAGTGGTACGTTCTACTATTGTGCAAATGCATGTATCATGATGCTGCAGCTGTTTCTAACAAAAACAAACTCACCTGTAACTAGGGTACATTCACAAGAAAGAAAAGTGTGAACGAGAACGACCGACGTCACTCAATCTCAGGACATTTTTGGATTAGATTTAACACCAACGGATTTCGTATCTTTTTTTTTTTTATTCGATTAGTACACACCCAATCAAATTATCGCCCCTGGTTGGTTGGGATTTGTGATTTTATTATTGATAAAAATGGTAATAATTTGTGATAATTTTAAAAGTATTAATATATAACCATAATAATTTAAAATAAATAATATTTTACCTAATAAATTAAGTGAGGGAATGAATAAGAAAATAAGTAAAATGATATTTAATTAATATGAATTATTTAAATAATTAAACAAAAATATGATAAATAAACAACTATTTTAAATATTCTTATTTAAGGTACTTGAAAATTTATATAAATAAATCAAATAATTTAGATAAAATAATATATAATTATGTAAAAAATTATTTTAATAGTGTGAGAGTGACCTTGAATAGATTTTTTTATTATACCAAATATGGTAATAGGAATATATATAATTGATAGATGTGGAGAATTAGTATGATCTATAGCTTTGAAACACGGTCCGGTTATGTCGGTCGGATTGGTAAACCCGATAAACAGGTCGTTAAATTGAGTTGGGTTAATGAAAAAATTGGAAATGCAATCAACCCAGTTAAACTCGGCCAATCCGTCAGTTGAACCAGAAATCCGACAGTCTGGGTTAATCCAGCGGGTTTATAGTATTTTTTAAACAAAATCACTTCTTTTTCCTTCTCACTTATCACTCTCTCAGTTCTCTTCTTCCCATTTTTTTAGAAAATTTTGATTTAGCTATTTTGAAATGGATGATTGATGCATCAATTTCTTTTAATGTTGCAAATTTTGCATATTATCAGTCGATTGACGCAACTTACTCTTTTGGAGCTGGTTACAAAGCTCCTAATGTTTATTAATTGCGCGGTTATTTGTTAAACAAAAATGATGAGCGAAGTTAAGAATTTTGTGGATAGTTTTCACATCACTTGGAATGAAACGAGATGCACTATTATGGAAGATGGTTGGACATATCAACATAAGAGGATTTTTATCAATTTTTTGGTCTATTGTCCTAGAGGAACAACATTTTTGAAATATGTTGCCACAAATGCTTTAAAAACTGTAAAAATGTTGTTTAACTTACTTAAAAAGTTGTTCTATTGGTAGAGTAGAAATGTGGTGCACATTGTTACTGATAGTGATGCAAACTATGTTGTTGCTAGTAGATTATTGAAAAGAGAATTTTCATCACTTTCTTGGTCTCATTGTGCTACTCATTGCCTCAATTTGATGTTACAAGATATTGGCAAGTTAGATGAGGTAAGTAAAGTTGTTTCACATGCATTAAATATTACAAAGTATTTATACAATCATTGTTTTCCCTTGTATTTGATGAGGAAGCACATAGCTAGGTGGGAAAGAGATTATACGATTTGCCACCAATTTTATTGTTATATAAAGTATTTTGATGCAAAGAAGATGCCTCAAGGGTTATGGTCCTTACTAATGAGTGGAAAAGATCATCATATGCTAAGGAACCAGGGGAATGAGGTTTGAGGATATGGTATATGATTCAATGTTTTGGAAAGAATGTGCAATAATTATGCAACTTATTAAACCTCTCATTCGTGTTCTACGGTTGGTGGATATTGATGATATGTCTGTTGTTTTTGTCAAATTAGAATCCCACATCAGAAGATGATTCCCACATCGAAAGATGATGGGAGTGAAAGAAGTTTCTTAGTATATAAAAGAAACTATATTCACAATTAGAATAAATCCCACATCGGAAGATGATGGAAGTTGGGAAAGTTTCTTAGTGTATAAAAGAAACTCTCCCCTCTTTGGTTTATGCCACCCAATATTTGTATCTCTTCTTCCTTATTAATTGATAGCCTTAGTGCTCCGACGACAACATTTTGGCCGAACTCCGTTATCAAATTCTGTTAGTGTGTTCTTTCAGTTGTTTTCTTCTTTTGTGTTTCTTTTTTTGTTGGGAAAAACCTTGACAGAAACACAAAAGAAGAAAACAACCGAAAGAATACACTAACAGAATTTGATAACGGAGTTCGGCCAAAATGTTGCCTACGTCTCCGAGCACTAAGGCTATCAATTAATAAGGAAGAAGAGATACAAATATTGGGTGCCATAAACCAAAGAGGGGAGAGTTTCTCTTATACACTAATAAACTTCCCCAACTCTCATCATCTTCCGATGTGGGATTTATTCTAATTGTGAATATAGTTTCTTTTATATGCTAAGAAACTTTTTTCACTCCCATCATCTTCCGATGTGGGATTCTAATTGTGCCAAAAACAACAATGTCTTCAATGGGGTATTTATTTGATGCGATGCATAAAGCAAGAGTACTAGAGTTGGTAAGAAAATTTCAAAGGAAGAAAAAAGTTGTTGATCCCTACTAACATATAATTAACATATAATTGACCGAAGATGGGATAAACAACATTATAAAAGTATTTTTGCCACTAATTTTTAGTTTAATCTTGCATATCAATAGAATCAGGTTTAGATGGTGAAATATAGGGATACACAGTCAGGTGTTTTGAATGTGATTGAGAGGTATTAATATGTTAATCTTGATATAATGAGCAAGTTAACTAAAGAGTAGAAGTTATTTCGTTTAGTAGAAAGAGATTTTGGTAGGACATATGCTATAAGAGATCATGATGTGATGCTTTTAGGTATATTTTTTTCATGTTCTTTTGTAGATTACATAGCAATATGTTTAGTTATAATTTATTGTATATTTTATTTAAATAGATGAATGGTGGATTAGTTATGGGGTAGCAGTGCACCTAATCTATAAAAGTTAAAAGTACATGTGTGTTATGATCGGTGTTAACAATAGAGATGGAATCTGACTATAGTTAACAACTTAGCATTTCAATTCGATTTTAACTCTATTAAAAGTTAAAATATGTTTCTCTTCTTCACAAATCTTCACAAACTCTTGAACAAGTTTAAGTGCGTAACAGTTTATTGGATTTGAAGCGTCAGATAGATGAATGCAATGGACGGAAAGTAAAGAACATAGGGAATTTTATGGATGTTCAGAGATAAAACTCATACGTCACCCCTTCTTCCTCAACATGAAGGATATTCACTAGAAGACTTTGATTTAGTACAGCGACTGAACAAACCCATTCAGAAAATATATGACTTAACAAACGTCTACTTCTGAACTTCTAGCTAACTCTTTGTTGAACAGAACAACCTCTGTTCAACTTACAATACTGAAATTTCACACAAAAATAATAGTAGATGAATTACAGAATATTCGCAGCGTGAGTACTTTTCTCTTGAGCTTTAGAGTGAGAGAGATTTAGATAGTAAGCGCAAATATATTCAAGATTAGCTAAGTCACTTCACCATACGTCTTTTGTCCTTGGGTATCTATTTATACTTAAAAGCACCAACGGTCGAATGTTCTTTGTGGACACGTGTCATATGTCCGTTGGATGGTCGCCAATAGTACGATAGTACAACAAACTGTGAGCATTGGGATCGTGGCCGATAAGACTGATAGTGCGTCGAATATCCTATGATATTGTGTTGTAATAGAAAGTTATAATGGGGCAATTTGAATAATAATAGAGTATGTGGCAGTTGTTCATTCGTTGTTTGAGTTGAGTTGTCAGACTGTTGAAAACGAGAACTGTAGACAAGCTAAGTACGTAGTTAGACGCTCCTTCAGACGTCTAACTGTGCTTTCCTTAAACCACGTCTAAAGGAGTTAGAAGATGTCTAACCGCACATTCCTTAGACCACGTCTAAAGGAGTTAGACGACGTCTAACCGCGCTTTCCTTAGACCACGTCTAAAGGAGTTAGAAGATGTCTAACCATGCGTTCTTTAGACCACGTCTAAATGAGTTAAACAACGTCTAACCGCACTTTCCTTAGACCAAGTTTAAAGGAGTTAGACGACGTCTAACTGCTCTTTCTTTAGACCACGTCTAAAGGAGTTAGATGAAATATCTTGACATATCTTCAAATCTAATGATATTATCAGGAAGTGAGGAGGACTTAAATCGGGAAGGATGCTTGAGTGTATGAGAAGAGGATAGTCTTTCTTCAAACGCCTTCTTTTTAGATGAAGAACAAGACTTGGCAATTTTAGCTTCAGACGCCCCTTGGGAACGAGCATGTTCCCCCTCAACAGACGGCGTCTGCTCTGGTTTGGACGAGAATGGAACTTCAGACCTCTCCTTCTGAATGGGCTGAGGCGTTTGCTCAGACATAGGAACAATCGCCTCCTTTTCAAGAGGAATTTCTTATTGAACTTCAGACGGGAGGGGCGTCTGCTCAACATAATGGTGTATAAAGAATCGCCTTTCCTCAGCGGGCGATTCTTTTTGCTCGGCGAAATGAATATATGGCTGATCTTCATCTATGGAGAGCATCTTCTCGGTTGTGAAAATGATATGCGGCATACCATGAGGAGATGGCATCTCATCAATTCTTATCACTTGTTCATCATCGTTAGGGCAGTTGAGCTCTGCACGCGAAGGTTTGTTTCGAAGAGAATTTGATCGAGATGACTTAGTGCCATGAACGAATCGCATGGCAATGGAGCAATACGACTCCATAAGCAAACTAAGACGGTTAAGAATCTTCGCCTCCGTTTGAGCCGACTTGTCAAAGGAATTGAAGTTTGTTTTCTATTGACAGTAAAAAGGATAAAGAGCACGCCCTTTTGCATTCACCACAACGAGCTCTCTACGCTTAAGAGCCTCGTTGACATATGTCGTTCTTGTACAACAGAGGATTGACTTTTTCGTTTTCAACAGCTCCCTCCACTCTTTCACTATGTTCTTATTTGTGATAATATCAGTGTATTTAGAATAGAGCATGTGGCTCATCCACGTATCGAAAGCTTCAATCCTCTCTGTTGCTGGGATAACTATGAGGTAGTAGTGCACATAATCTATAAAAGTTAAAAGTACACGTGTTAAGTCAAATTTATATTTTCTGGTGGTTGTGAGAGGAATTGGAGCATATTTGAACATATTCATTCAAAAAAGAGAAAAGACTATAGCATCAAAGGCTGAATGATTTGGTTTGTGTGCATTACAACTTGAGACTACAACAAAAGTATAGCGTGTCACTTATATCAAATTAATGTTTACATTTTAATTATATATTTTCTTAATGATTATATTTGATATATTTATATATATATATATATATTTTTGTTAGAAATGAAAAAGTTTAAAATTACGTTCCAATTGATTTGAATGAGTTTTGTTCAATTTAAGACTGGATTTCAGAAGATGAGCCTCCAATTTTAACCATCTATGAATTAGAGACATTCAGAAAAGAGCTAGCAGAATGTTAGCATTGAAGACTTTGAAGCTCTCAACATAAGTGACTATTTTTTTCTTTTATATTACTTATTAGTTAATCAATAATATAAATTACTAAAATTTCATTTTGTAAATGTAAATTTTGAGATTGTAAACTTGGATGAACTAGACACTAGAAAAGAAGATGAAAGGAACAATATTAATGTCCGTATTGAAGACAATGAAATCACGCGATGATTTTGGTGAATGATGTAAGCGCTTTGCGAATAGTTAATAATTGATATTTATTTTAATTGTGTTAATTTATGACTTAAAAGTTTGTGTTTATTTTAATTGTATTGTTCTTAATTGATGCAATTAACCTATTGTAATTACGAGACAATATCTTGAATTTTGATCTCTACTTTAACTATTATTGTATAAGTAATTTGATAGTTTTTTTTTTCTATTTTGTATTATTTTATTATTATATGAAACTCATTGGTTAAACTAGTTGACCACCAGTTGAATTAGTAACCAAATAATTCAATCCCTTCACCGGTTCAAAATTATGGTATGATGGATAAAAGTGTTAAAACTTTGTAATCATTAACATTCACATTGATATTCTTTTGATTTATTAGAGAGAAATGATTATTATTATATTATAGTATTAATATCTTAATTAAATTTTTTTTATTATATTTTACTTAATTAAAATTGTAAATTATTATCTTTTTTTTATATCAATTTTTAAAAATATATATAAAATATTCCAGTATGTCTTAATTTAATAAAATATAAATACTTAATATCTGCACATATTAATTATATTTTTTTCAAAAAAATAATACTTATAACGTTAAGAGTGGAATAATTCAAACTTTTTTTGGTTAAAAGATTTCACAACCGATTACAAATAATTTTTCTTTTTTATAAAATTATGAATAAAAAAATAACCAAACATTAACTATATAAAACAAAAATCTTTAAAATATAAACACATCTAGATTAAATATAATGTTTTACTTAATAACACATATTATAATATAGTATAATTTTTTTAATAACAATTTTTATTAAAATATTTTATATTTAACATTTCTAATAATTTTTTAAACAAACTTTTTTATATAAAATTAATTTTTTTTCTATTATTTTTAAGTTTGTATATTTTTATTAATTTTTTATATTTTGATTATTAATATATAATATTTAAAATTAATTATATAAAAATGACTATATTGTTATCAATTATTATAATTATTAAAATTTTATTTTATTAAATTTATAATTAATTATATTTTAAATATTTTTTAATATTATTTAAATAATTGAAATATTTTTTTTAATAAATTGAAATTATAAAAGAATTAGTAATATAATTATAATTATATATTTTGGCAAATTACCTAGATGGCCCTGTAATTACTCTGATCGCTCACTTTTAGCCCTCAAATTAATTTTTGAAACAAATCGACCCTTCAAATTTAAAAAAAAAATCACGAATGATCCTTCTACCGTCAACTTTTTGGTTAAACATAATAGATTAAACTTAAAATATTATTTTTTTATATATTATCTTTAATCTTATTTTTTATAATATATATATATATATATATATTATCTTTAATCATTAATTTATATATAATATTTATATAATATATATATATATATATATATAATTAATGATTAAAGATAATATATATAAATTATTTTTAAATTTTGTTTTATAAATATAAAGATAAAAATAAATAATATATATATATATATAATTTAATAATTATATAAATATAAAAATTAATGATAATATATATATATATATATAATATTATATATATAAGCGATTTAATAATTATATATAAATATAAAAAATAAGATTAAAGATAATATATAAAAATAATAATATTTTAATCTTAAACGGTTATGTTTAATAAAAAGTTGACGAATGACTATCGGTGACCTTTTTAAAAAGTTGAAATGGCGATTTGTTTTAAAAATTAATTTAAGGGTTAAAATTGAGCGATTTGAGTAATTAAAAGCCCTATATAATATAATATAGTTATAATTATAAGAGAAAAAATAAATATTAGAAGAGAAAAAATATATATTATAAGAGAGAACGTTACTCATTCCCCTAATCTAGAGGAGAAATGAAGTAATTAAATCAAATTAATAGAATGAAATCAAAATTATTGACCAAATATCTTAATTTATTCATTTTTCTATTTTGAGTAAAAAATCAGCATGTCCTGAGTGATTTTTTTTTTTTAGTCAGTTAGTCGCCAACCTTGCATTCTACCCACATCAAACAAGACCCAAAGCATTAGAGTACTGTTAAATTTGGAATTATTTAGAAATAATGATATTATAATTAATTATAAAACAATAAAACAAAATAAAACAAAAATGGATTATATATTCATATAGGTAAGTTGTCAAATGGATCAATTACTCTTGGAAATTAATATTTTACATATGATCAAATAAAAAATAAGGGTATTTTAATTCACAATTAGAATTCATTTTCTTGTTATTTTAATCCTCAAACACATTTATTGAATGTACTATCCTTGTTCAAGAAAAATAATAATGGTAAGTCATGAGTACTTGTTTGTTGTGGCCCTCGTGTGGGTTATTAGATTAAATGCAGTTTGTCTAAATAATACAGCATTTCTTACACTAAATTAATTGTTTCATCAAATCAACTTGATCCACCTTGAAATGCTTATAATTACAAGAACCAAAATAACATACATGTGGAAATCAAATTCAATACTAATTAGACCACATGAGTTGGTTTCAAAAATTGAGTATGGGAAATGTATCAATGAAAAAAGTACTCTTGCCTTAAAAGAGGGCTGAAAAGTTATTCACTTTGAAAATTTTGGTCAATAAGCTTAATCTTCCCCTAAAATATACGTAGATTAACAACCAGCCAGCTTATTACAAAAACTGAGAGAATGCCAAAATAACATGTGAAAAAAAAAACTTACAAAATTCATAACAACATTAACTATACTCGAAAAAGATAGGAAGACAACTTTAATTTAAAAAGAAAACATAAAATTTCCTTACTCATCGGTGTTTAGATCCCGGTAAGCATCAGTGTTATTGAGGAAGGGGCAACATATAGTAGCGAATGAAAAGTGATAGTTTTGATTTTGAGTACTTCACAAAGTATGCCATTTTGGTGGCGATTATATGAATATCTGTCTTTTGAATTGATTTCTTAATAATTCATCACAAATTATGTCTAACTTTTAGTAAATTATTTTTGAATAGGTTTTCATTATTTGATTAAGTCATTCTGCGATTAAATATTAGATGAATCAAATTAGTTTTACCACTTGAAATATATTAGAGAGAAAAGGGTTTCTAAATTATTAGAAAGTGAAAATGGGTAGGGTGGGACATTAATGTGCATGTTTGGTTGTTTTCAAGCATGAATGCTATTGGCGAATGGTACCCTACCCACTCAATTAGGGTACGTACGTACTGCTCGATGTTAATAAATACAAAGACAAAAGCTTGTATGCATGTCTTTCATTATTATTATCGATAATTTTCATGTTCCCTCCTCTCATTCATGCCCATCAAACTCCTCTCCTATACATACATTCTCTTGTCAATCTCTATCATCATTCATCTAATTTCCATACATCCCATGTGCATTCCCAATCAAACTTATAAGAAAACAAGCATTCTGTCTATTTTCTTTGAACAAAGTCTTTACTTGCTATATTAGACAATTGAAAGGCTATTAGAATTGTAATTATTTGGAATTAGGGTTTGGTCAATGAGAACTAACTACACACTAATTGGTTTTAATTCTTCTAAATTGTTTATTAAATTATTTCCATTAAAAGAGGGCTTTTTTGATCTTCAATAGAAAACTGTGTACCTAGAACTTTTATATTTATTATTTAGACAATATAAATAGAGTGTAATAAATGCATTTGTTATCGTTCTATTGTAAGATTTGGACAAAGGAAAATGTGTAATGTTGGATGAAGAAAAAATATGGCTATATATTTTTGTTTATTTATGCATTTAATGTTGAAAATTGCTATATATGTATGTCACATTTACTAAATGTTTATATATATATATATATATATATATATATATATATATATATATATATATATATGATGTACACTTTATATGAATAATGTGGATTTAGTACATCTTGATAGCGTTTGGTTGGTGGTACAAATTATATAGGGTATAAGTTGTATAGGGGTATAAATTATAATTAGGTATAAATAATATAGGTTAGTATAAATTATATAGGTTATTGATGTTTGGTATGAATTATAAAAAATGGTATAAGTTGTATATGGTTTATAATTTTGTTTTTGGTATATAGTATAAGAATGTAGTATAAGTTATATAAATATTAATTTAAAATGTTAATTATTATTATTATATATTTATTTATATTATAAATAATATTATTTATTATTATAAATTATTGTACTATTATTTAATAATTAATATAAATTTAATTATAATATAAAAAATTAATTATAATATAAACTATAAATTATTATGTTTATTTAATTTAAATATTAATAATAATTGTAATAAAATAAAAATATTATTTATAATATAAGTAAATATAGAAAATAATAATTAATAAAATTATCATTATAAAAATAAATAAATATTTTTTAATTAAAATATTGAATTATTTTAAAAAAATATCAATATTAAAAATAATTATATATAATAATAATAATAATAATATTATTAAAATTAAATAAAATATATTTAATATATTATATAATAATATAGTATTAATAAAGAATATAATGAGAAATTAAAAATTAAATAAAATAAGAATAATATTGTACCTAGGGGGACTAGTTACTATTTTATACTAAATAAGAGGTATAAATTTATACCAATAGTAAAAATGTAAAAAATACCGTATTAAAACACTATTGGTATAGTTTATACTATACCAATAGTGTTATACCTACTTGTACTCTCAACCAAAGACAGCACTTGTATATCAATATTAATACAAGTATATGGAAGCATATATTTTATAATTAATTTAAAAGTCAGATTTAGTTAATTAAATTTTAAAAATAAACACAAATTTTTGGACCATAGAGAATGTAAATTAAATATTATCATTATATCAATATTAATACAAGTATATGGAAGCATATATTTTATAATTAATTTAAAAGTCAGATTTAGTTAATTAAATTTTAAAAATAAACACAAATTTTTGGACCATAAAGAATGTAAATTAAATATTATCATTCCCTAATGATAACTAAGTCCATGTCTTTAACCTTAAAATGGAGTTAAAATTTAAGATACTTTTTGTTTTATTAACTTAAACCTTGTTAAATAAATTATTTAGTTAAGTGTTACGAAAAGTTGGCTTATTGAATAAATTGATAAAGAAATATTAATATTTAATGAAAATATATTATTTTAAAAATAGGTTTTATATTTTAGTTAATTGATGAAAATATATTTAAAAGGATGTTTGATTTTTAAAAATTATATAAATAATTCTTACCAAGCTATTTAAATGAAATACTATATATAAAATGATAAATGTTGAAAATAGAATGGTATAAGAAGTAGGAAGTGAGGTGAGATTAAATTATATTATTATTGTAGTGATGTGTTATAATTGCATACTAGAAATGGAAAGTTAAAAGAGTTGCCTCCTTTCCGCAGACTCCTCTTCATGATTTGCTTGATGTTTACCACACAAGATTCGTCCCAACCGCTCCATTGCCGGCATGCATGGACAATCATTTCTTTAGGATTATTCTACTTTTTAATTTTTTTTTTTAAAAATTTGTTATTTATTTAAAAGAAATATTTTTTTATTAAATTTTCACCAAAATAACTTTTTAAATAGTAATAAAATTATAAAAAGTTTAAGAAGGAATATCTTGATATTTTGTAGTTATAAATTTTTTGCTGCTCAGTTATACAAATATATATTTTTTTAACTTAACTAGATACTAGTAAGTTTTTTTCACATTAATACATATAAATTAATTTTCTTATCTATAAATTAATAAAAATAGATAATAATAAAAATATTAATTTGACCCATAACAATAATGGTCATTAATAATTAAAAAATAGTCTTATAATATAATTTTTTTACTACAATTGGGCTGCCTTAGTCGAGGATTGTTGTGCTTACCCGGGTCGAGTCGGATCGGGTCGGATAAACGAATGGTTAAAAGAAATATCATGTAATAAAGAATTAATTAAAAATAACTTTAATAATTTATTTTGTTAAGATATTTGAAAAAAAAATCAATATTAAACAAAATTATTCTAAAAAATACATGAAAGCTTAAAACTATCCTTATAAGTATGGTAAATTTTATTAAAGAAAGTTTTAATAATATTTGAAAAAAATATTTGAGCTTATTTTGTTGGGATTTACTTAAAAAATATTAATTGGTAGTTATTTTGATGAATAGTTTTATTTTTATAAAAATATTTAAAAGTTATTAATTTTTAATGATAAAATATATATATATATTAAATAAATAAAAATTATTTTAATATTTTAATTATGAATTGAGTAATGTATTTAATAAAAGAGGTGAAATATTGTTATATTATAGTTGTATTGTTTTAAAAACTAGTAAAATATCCTACGTTGTACGGGAAAAAATATAAATGAAGTTTTTATATGATATTTAATTCAATATGTTAATATATTTTGAAAGAAAATATTTATATAAAATTAATAATAAAATAATATATATTTATATTAAAAGAAAATATATATACATATATGAACTTACAATATTTAATTTTTTTATAAACGAAACTATATGAACTAAATATTCTTATATAAATTTAAACATGGACTTACACTATTTTAATTTCTTTATTAATTTTATAAATTTTATTTTTTTTAATGTTAAAGAATGAAATTTTTTAATGTAAATTTAGTGGTGTTCTGCAAAATGTATTCATAACAATCATTAAGAGATACTAAATCGTTGGAATAAGCTAAATTTAACCTCTTCAACAAAAATGGTGTCGCCCTCCTTTACACCAAGTTTAGACAAAGACTTATATACCCACCTACTTCTAAGATGTGCTGAAATCTTCTTTTTAAATCTATGTAATTGTAATGAAAAGTGATCAATTATGTTTACATGTTGTGTAGATGAAAGTTAAGATTTTAATTTCATTTAGGCCATTTGGTCCATTAGAGTCATTCCATGTCATCTTCATCTACAAAATGTGTTTTCATAACTCAATCATTAAGAAGATACAAAATCTTTGGAAGAAGAAAAACCTAAATTTAACCTCTCCAACAAAAACGGTGTCACCTCCTTTACACCAAAATTTAGACAGAGACTTATATACTCCACCTACTTTCAATACGTGCTGAAATCTGATACAACTAAAATCATTTCATTACACACTCTTCACAATTAACTACGTACATTATAACTGTCACTTTATTCTCGTCACTATATGTAACCCTAATACCTTTCTCTCTTGTATCAAAATCTTCTTTCTGAATCTATGCAACTGTAATGAAAAGTGGCCAGTTATACAATTATTAATTCAAGTTTAGTAATGAAAAGAGAATCCAACATAAAAAAATAAAGGGTTTATGTTTTGTATCATCATCACAACCAAAAATATGTTTATAGGTTCATTCATAAACACTTTTGCATTATACTTCTGAAAAAACGTTAATAAATTTATGGATACAAAAATATGTATTTAGCTGAGATACAATGAAAATAGAAACCTCCCACTCTAAAAGAGAGTAATATTTGAAAACAAATTTGTATCTAAACATTAATATGATACTTCAAATATTCTAGAGACATTAAGATTTCTTTTAAAAAAAGGTAAGACCTGGATTTATATTGTTTTCTTTGAGCCAATATGAGTTTATAAGCTGCATATATTACTTCTAAGGTACCATTTCCTGTGACAACACTCATACAAAAACATTTAATACCACATCCTTCAAAATTTCCTTGAATGATACCCATTTTTCATGTGCTTCTGGATGATCCATTTTGTTATAAACTACCAAAAATGTTTCTGAATCTATGTAACTGAAATGAAAAGTTGTCACTTATATAATTATCAATTCATGTTTAGTAATGAAAAGAGAATCTAACATAAAAAATAAGTTTATGCTTTGTATCATCATCACAAACAAAAATATGTTTATAGGTTCATTCATAAACACGTGTGCAATATACTTCTGAAAAACTGCTAATAAATTTATAAATACAGAAAGATGTCTCTAGTTGAGATACAATGAAAATTGAGACATCCCACTCTAAAAGAGAGCAATATTTGGAAATAATTTTGTATCTAAACATTAATATAAGATTTTAAATATTCTAGAGATATTAAGATTTCTTTTAAATAAAGGGTAAGAACTTTATTTATATTGTCTTCTCTTTGAGACAGTATGAGCTCATAAGCTGCAGGTATTGTGGGTACTCTTTCCAGTGGCAGCACTAATACAAAAAAATATATAATGTCACGTCCTTTAATATTTTCCTTGAATGATGCCCATTTCTCATATGCTTCTGGAAGATCAATTTATTTATAATCTACCCAACATGGTTTTTCAGAAAGCTCTAGAATAAACAATTATATTTTAAGCCGAACTGAATCATATTCGTATTCTGGCTGTTCAGATGAACCATCAATAACTTGTACCTGGTTTTTATAATGGTTATAAATAAGTAGTAGCACAGTATGATGACATTAATGAATATATAGTTTCATTTTACCAAAACAAAACATCTTTCTGTGTGACTAAGAAATTCATGGATTAAACCAAAACTTTGGTGAGCTCCCTCAAGTAAACCAGATAAATCTGTGACAACCATTGTTATGTCATAATCGAATTAAACAATGCCTAGAGTTGGAAGTAAAGTGGTGAATTTTTATATAATCTCATAATTAACCTTAGATTCAATTATAAAAAAAATTTAAAATTGGCTCAAACTTTAAGCAATTAGGAAGAATATAATTTATTTAGACAACTTTTAGAATCAAAAGTTGAGAAAATGGTGGAAGGTGCACTCTCATCTGAAAATTATATAAAAGTTTTATTTATTAAAAGAGATGAGAAAGTAAGAACCTCTCTTTGTCATTTCGTCGAACACTTGGTATCCTACAACTATCACATCACTCCTCCGATTCTTCTCATCTCTCCTCTTCCTCGTCGTCTTCATCGCCACCGTCGTCTCATTGGGGGAAGAAGACGATGCACTCACTATCTACGATGTCCTGCAACAGAACAATTTTCTAGTAGGTCGTCTACCAAAAAGTGTAACAGAATACAAGATCAATCGAAACTCAGAAAAATCAATGTGTACCTTAAGGATACTTGTAGTTACAACGTGGAATGTTAGTAGAAGACGACGCGATGAACGCCACATCCTCCTGTGCATCAATCTCATCTTCTCGCACAACTGACTTCTGCATTACTTTTTTATCTAAAAAATTCTGGATTGAATTAAAAATTAAAAATAATTGGAGCCCCCCGAAATTTATCAAATAATATAAAGAGAAAATAAAATATAAATTAATTATTAAAGTTATAAAAGAAAATAAAAAAATATTAATTAAGAAGAAAAAATTAATATATATAAAAACGGAAAGAAAGAAAAATTAGTAATTATGAAATGAGAGTTAAATTAGTAATTATTATAAGATAAAATTTGAGAATTATTATTATTATTAGGTATATTATATATATATATATATATATATATATATATATATATATATATATATAAGATAAGGGAGAAAAAAAATTAGGAAAAAAAATTAATATATATAAATTTTAGGTGAGAGAAATGTTATTTGTTTTTAAAATATTTAATTTTTAGATAAATTAAAATATATATAATTTTTTTTTTATTAAAAAAATATAAAATTTATTTGTGTGAAAATATAAAAAAAAAATTATTGATAAATGAGAATTATTATTATTATTATTATCATTATTATGTATATTATAAATATTTTTACATAAAAATAAATAGATATTTAATATTAAATATAAAATTAATAATAAGGTAATATATATTTTATGTAATTTGTGTGAAAAAAATATATTTATATAAGAGAGAAAATAAAATAAGAAAGAGAAATTAATAATTATGGTTAGAGAAATAAATTAATATATATATATATATATATATATATATATATATATATATATATATATATATATATATATATATATATATATATATATATATATATATATATATATATATATGATGAGCGAGAAAATAATAAATATATATATAAAAAAAAAAGATAAAATATACAAATTAATTATGAGAGATAAATTATATATATATATATATATATATAATAAATATGAGGAGAAAATAAATATATATATTTTAACTATTTTTTTTAAAATTAATTTAATAAATATGGAGACTAATAATTTAAAAAAAAGACTTTTTCATTACTTAGGATTTTCATCACTTAGGAAGGAAACTTAATATATAAATGAAAAAGTGATAAAATAAAAAATAAATCAATTATTAGCTATACAAAATAAAAATAAATTGATATTTAATATTAAATATAAAATTATTAATAAGGTAATATATATTTTATGTAATTTGTGTGAAAATTAATATATTTACATGAGAGAGAAAATAAAATAAAATTAAAATAAGAAAGATAAATTAATAATTATGTTAAGAGAAATAAAATAGTATATATATATATATGATGAGAGAGAAAATAAAAAATTATTAATTAGGAAGAAAAAATTAATATATATATTAACGGAAAAAAAGATAAATTAGTAATTACGAAATAAGAGTTAAATTAGTAATTATTATAGGAGAGAATTTGGAAATTATTATTAGTAGGTATATATACTTGCAGAATAATATTGGAAAAATATAAATATTTTTTTTTATAAAATATTTAATTTAATAAAAAAAAATATATTTATATGAAGAGAAAATATATAATATAAATATATAATTAATTATTAATAATTGTTTGATAATATAAGTAATTTTTATGAAAATAAATAAATATGTAAACTAATCAAATTTCAGAAAAAAATAGAATAATTATTAATTTATCTCTTATTTTGTAATTACTAATTTCTTTTTCTATCAATTTAAAAAAAAAATTAATTAATAGAGATACAAACTTAATATTAAATGTGTCTCTCCTAAATTTATATATATTATTTTTTTCTTCCTAACCAGTATATATATATATATATATATATATATATATATATATATATATATATATATATATATATATATATATATATATATATATTATATTTTATCATTAATTTTATAATAATACAAAAAAAAAAATTATATTGTCTTACAAATTATTTAAAAAATAAAATTTTAAAAATCAATATTAAACATTACCCCAATTTATAAGAATTTATATCTTCTATCATAATTATCTATACATAATTACTAATTTATTCCTCTTATTAGAATTATTAGTTTAACTTTCCTAATTAAATTTTATTTTATTTTATTAATTTTTCTTTCTTAATTATATTTTTTATTATTATATCTCTTATATATATTATTTTTATTCATTAATTTTATATAAACTTATATTTAATATTAAATATTTATTTATTTTTTTTATATAAATATTTATGATATAATAATAATAATAATATATATAATGACGTTTAATAGGATTATTAAACTTACACTAAAATTACAAATTTCTCCATCTTAAATAATAAATATGAGGAGAAAATAAATATATATATTTTAATTATTTTTTTAAAAATTAATTTAATAAATATGGAGACTAAAAATTAAAAAAAAAAAGACTTTTCATTACTGAAACTTAATATATAAATGAAAAAGTGATAAAATAAAAAATAAATTAATTATTAGTTATACAAAATTAAGTAATTATATATATATATATATATATAATGAGAGAGAAAATAAAAACTGAAATTAATTAGAAAATATATTATAAATTAGTAATTATGGAAATATAATTATGATAAGAGAGAGAAACTCATAAAAAATGATGAAACTAATAATTATATTAAGGAAGAAATATATATATATATATATATATATATATATATATATATATATTATGAAATAAATGTATATATATATTAAGAGAGAGAAAATAATTAATATAATTAAATTAGGGAAGAGAAATGACTTGATTTGTGGATGATTGTGGAGAGAGCGTGTTTTTCACCTCCAACATTTTAAATTAAGCGTCATTAGTTATATATAGATAACATCCACACAAGCTCTTGTTTAGCTTAGACTTAAATGCATGACTCATTCGTCCAGCCTATCATTTAAATAAACAAATTAATTAATATTTGGATACAAATGGTAACAGTGGGCCTTAATTATAAATTGAGGCTTTAACAATAATGAAGTTCGGATCCAATAATTTGTATTATGAGTTTTCTCTATTTTTAAGTGATAATAAAAGGTTAATATTAATACATATTTACAAATATTACAAATATGGTATATTCATGATACAGAATCTTAGTACAAGGAAAGGGTATATTCAACAAAAGGAAACTATATCTTTTAGTGTATAATCTTGATATTAGGAAATAAGATTAACACAAAAGAAAAGTAGATCTTTTGTTATGGAAATATAATTAGGAAATATAGTAAAAATATTTTGGAAGCTCTTTGAGAGATTTGCACAAGATATTGATATTGACATAATTGAGGCTTATTTAAAGGTGCAGTCGGGAACTTTAAAAAACCAAATTTTTGCCTTGAGAGCATCGCTTCCTTGTGAGTTGTGTGTGAGATTTCATTATAGAGAATCATTTTAATACTCATATAACATTCTTGATAATAAAGTTGAGAGCCTCTTGTGCTTCAAAGTGGACGTAGGCCTGTTTTGGTCGAACCACTATAAATATTGTGTATGCGTTCTTTAGTTTGCTTTCTTTCGTTTTCGTAATTGTTCGATATTGTTGTTGTTCTTGAATTAAGGGATACTTCATATTCTGGTATTCCAACAAATATTAATACATATTTAAGTTTTACTAATTAGATGAGAAGTAAAACTTATATTTTAAGATTTTAAAGCAAGTATGAAAAAGACAAGACTGATTTACCAATACAATCAATGGTACATATGAACGAATGTGGTATATTATGTGGGATTTAATTAGCATCAATTGAAGATATCTTATACAGAAATCAAGATTCATAGGGTCTAATATCCAAACAATTAGTTTCTGACACACGATATTTATATAGTCTGGGGCAATTTCATGGCTAAGAACTTTCCGCAAAAAATAGTAAACAATGATAGACATATTTATTAAAGAATAAACACATTTAGATCTAACAAAGACTGAAAATGAGGAGAAAGAGATGATTGACATAATAGAGGATAAGATAAAATAAATAAAATTGGACATGAGCTCAAACAATAAGATGGCTGAGAAAAATTTAATAATCACTCTAAAATGTCCATTGTTCATATGTCAACCCTATTTATAAGTTATAACTTATTGTAGAGCATCATGTGGTGGGCTTGATTTGGGTCATACAAAGAGACACATGGATTTTTGTACGTTTTCAATTGAAAATAATTGGGATATATCTATCAAACTCATATTTGGATTTATCACTTTGGAGATTAAGATTATTTATATAATACGGATGGAGAAAAAAAATTATGATAGTAGATAGTTTTGAGGATATAATGATTGCTTTCAGTAAAAACATTTAAAAGATATTGATATATATATAAATAAAATATAATAATTTAAAATATAAAATGTTTTAATATTTTTTAGTTAATGAATTAAATAGTATAATAAATTAAAATTTTAAAAGATATTAATATATATAAATACAATAAAAAAATATAATAATTTAAAATATAAGATATAATAATAATATTTAAATAGTAAATAATTTAAAACAAATTTGGAGTGCTTCTTTCAATTGTATATATACTAAGTTTGATTCCGCATACCATTCCTTTATTCTTTATTATTCATGTATTTGACCATATTTATTTTCATAACAAAATAAAAATTATTAAAAAGAAAATTTAGTTTTCTTAGTAATTTAAAATAAAAAGGAATTACAAAGAAAATTGAGAGATGTAGTCCACATCTGATCTAAACGCTGCGTATTGTATTTGCTAATAATATGTTAATAATGTTATACTAATATGGTGTAATAAGTTAACTCAAAAACTATAATTACACATTTTATTTAAACATAACTTTTCCTTTACCTTATTTCTATCATTTAAATTATAATCTCATCTTTTAATATTTTATTTAGTTCATTCTCTGTCATTTATCTCATATCTTTTTAATATTCTTTATTAATTCTCTCTCTTATTTCATACTTTTTTTAATATATTTTATTCTTCTTCTATTTTTATTTCAAAATTTTCTAATTTCATATATTTATATAAAATAATAATAATAATAATAAAACATAAATTTAAATATATATATATATATATATTATATATCCATTATATATCCACCTTCTTCAACAAAAAAAAAAAAAAATATATATATATATATATATATATATATATTAATAATCTATTTCAAGCTAATATTTTAAAATATAAATTAATTATGGATATATATACATTATTATTTTTTTACATTTACTGGTTAAATAGACAAAATGATATCAAACTTAATAAATATGTTATAATTTTTAAATAAAAACATACTAATTCTAAATATATTTATATATATACTTTTATATATTAATAAAAAAAATATATTAATATAGTATATTTTATAAATTCATTGATTCAAAGGATGCAAGACAGTATTTGAATAGCTGTACGCTAGCTGAAACTGAGCAGCATGGTGGGACAGTGTAGTCATTCATCATCATATGTCTACTACTACAACTAGCTAGCCCCTATTATTATTTATAGGACTAGGACTCCTAGCTAATCCCTAGCCCTACCATCCTTTCAATTTCCATAGCTAGCTAGCTAGTTAGCTAGGGGCAATATCGGAAGCAACTTTACTATTCTACATTAATAATTTTACCCCCCAATAACAACTTTTGATACTAATAAGGTTAAATAAGGTCCTACTAAATAATGCAGTAAAAATGGAGTTGTCAGTCGTCAGGACAGAAGAGTAATGGGGATGGTAGAAGAAGAAGAGATCTGATGCAATAGTGCGTCTCTATTAACTCCCAATATTATTATTCATCATCATCATCATGCCCCAGTGTGTTTCCTCTTCAATTTTCGAACCTCCATTTTCACCCTTACAGGAGGAAATAGTTAATTAAGATGTCCACGTGCGGCTGCTAATGTTTTTCTTTTGGTTCTTGTTTGATTGGGTTTTTGTTAGTTAAAATGTTTTATTTTATGTACCACTAAGATGATTTGAAAGAAATACTCGACCTAATCAACCAAAATGGTCACGGTGGTGAAGTGTAACGATAATTCTTTTATTTTTTCAAAAAATAATGTTTTATTTAATTTATTTAAAGACAATCTTACTCAAATTAAATAAAACATTTTAACTACTGAGCAAGACTTAACATCATTTTTTTTTTCTTGTTTTATGTTTGTGAGGTTAGTAAGGGCGGGAAGGGATCAGCTGTCCATAGGATTCCCTTTATCTGTCCCATTTCAAAAACTAAGAGAGCTTATAAAACAACTTATCCCTCCTCAAGACTAAATTTTATTCATAATAAAAATTGTGATTTTGTTTTAGAAAATTTTGATTTTTAACCTTTTTTATTATAAAAAAAAAACTCATATATATTAAATATTAATTCTTTGTATGAAAATATTAAGATGTTCTTACTTTATTTTTTAAATAAAAAAATGAATTATAATAATTTAACTAATTACATAATTTTCCATCTAATAAAAATCATAAATATTATCTACATATGATCAGCATGCAGTAGCAGCTGGCCCATTCTTTTTCTTTCTATTTCACAAGCAGCCGGCCCACGGGCTTTTGGTGATGTGGAGAAACTTCATAGTTGGAGCTTCAAACAAAACAATCAGAACATCAATAACAAAAACCTAAATGAAATAGATCCACAATATAATCAATCATCCAATTGATTTTTTTTCTCATGAAAAATATCATGTAAATCTTATTGAAATGGATGACAAAGAAATTTAACTTCAATCCATCAACAATGAAGAAATTCATTCCTAAAAGTGAACCAACCATTTGCTCTCAATTGTCAAAACAAAGAAAACCATTAGAAAATAATAAGTGGGTGTTGAAATAACACCCTAACCCCATTCACAAAACACAAATTGTTGTTTGCTAATGGGTGCAACAAAACAAAATCATGATTTTTAAAGCAATTTGTGGTTAATATAACATCTGATTTATTTGAGCGCATTTAAATGCCAAACTAGACTTAAAGATTAAACATCGCTATATTAAAACAACAATATTAATGAGATTTAAGTTAAGTCTTACATGGAGCAATATGAAGAACCAAAAACATCAACAATTGGTGTGTACAGTACTGTATTGCTAAAAACAAATGATATTAATGAATGGAAACAAATTCCAAGAGAATGGTACAATAAGTTAAGTCTCTTCATGACCCAACATTATTTAAATTGACCGATCTTACCGGGGACTGTGTTTTTGAACAATTGTAATAATTATGAGTTCTTTGTACTCTTGTAATTATATGTTAATAATATATGGCATGCATGTTGATTTTGAACCAAAATTTGAATGTGGAGAAGAAGATTATTAGAATGAAATGTTGGACTTAGCCCTACGTGTGATATATATATAGTTAATTGTATATAATGTATTATTATTATTAATATAAAGTGTTTAAGTTTAATTAAAGTGATATATTAAATTATAATATAGTTTATGAGATGAACCAGACATCTACACTAAATAAGTTTGAGACATATTTGCTAGATGGATTCAACTTAATTAAATGTCGAATAGACTGCATAATGACATGTAATAAGTTTTTCAAATAAGAATATCTTATTTGATATTTATTCAAATGAAATAATTTTATTAATGGTACATGTATGTATTAATAAATTTAATAGTATTTGTTCGTTTAAAATTAATTTTATTATAGTTTTAGGTGTTTTCAAATAAATTTAATATATTATATTAGTGAAGCTTTTACCATTTCAAAAAATATATAAAAATAAGCCTATATTGAGAAGATTATTGTGTGATTCAATCAACCCAATGTCTGAGAAAATGCTCCTAGTAACACATTTTCAAGTTCATCATCTCTCAATGACTATAAGTTCTACAAAGTAATTTATTGTTGATCTACATTTTAAAAAATAAAATAAAATAAATAAATAAAAATAATTATTGTTGATCCATTCTGCTAACGATTGGACCACAAAGGTGCCAAAATGAAATTGGACTTGATCACAAAATGACAATATGAGTTGTCAATTCTTACAAACTCAATTATGACAAGCATAGAAGATTGTGTGTTGAATTTTTTTAAAAAAAAAACAAAAATATATTTACTTTTATCTTTATAGAAAAAATTATTATAAAAAAAACTGAAACTTCGTTCTTTATTTTTTATCAAACCATATTTTTTTCTTTCTTATAACCCATCTCAAATAAGCTCCAAATGTGTTCTCTTTAAACAACTAAGCTTATTTGGGCAGCTATTTGTAATTCATAAAATTATATCCCAATAGTTATCCTATTATGTCACAAACACTTATAAGATGCATAAATAAAATTGTCTGAACCTCTTAACAGTTAACTAATTTACCTGATCTAACCTAAAATTAAACTATCTTATCTTAACAACAAATTTATATCTATACAAATTGTTATGTACACTTATCCGAGGCCCGCTTCTTTTACAAATTGTTTTTTATCTTTAAATTATAACTTCAACAATTTTATCATATGATTTTGTTACTTGTTTAACTTTATATAGGCCTAAAAGAATAAAAAAAACAAATACACACCTTTCATTAGATTTAAATATTAGAAAAGCATGCATAAAAACAACACAAAACAAACTTGGGCCCAAATGCCCACCTACAACAAGCTGGAGTTCAACTTGACCTAAAAACAACACCAAAAAAACTTAATAATGCCCAAAGTAAGCCGTGACCGGGTGGGTTAAATACCCACCTCAGCTGTTGAATCTTCTGGTTTAACCTAATATGGCCGTCAACAGAAGAAAAAGTTCATCTCAAAAACACACCAAATTTGATAGTCCCCTTCCCTTATTTAGGGTTAGGGCTACCAAAAAAAGATATTTCAAATGACAAAAATACCCATTAAAAAACTAAGGGCATAATCACCACTTCTTTCTCTTCCTACTACTATTGAATAACCCCCCGCCTAGTTTAGCTATATGTATATAATTTCTTTTATAAGGGCAATTTGGACTTTTCAGCGGAACTGAACGCCGGTAAATGTTTGGCCGAAGGACCAACCCGCCGGTGCAACATTATAAGAGACCAAGCTGCGGCCGTCACTAGTGGTCACCTTAAACGACAAGTCCTGTCCATTTAGATAACTGTTGCTTTGCCAATTTTGACCCCAGTTCCTAGTCATCCCCTGCCATCCGGTCCTTGAACCCTTGATCTCAACGGATTGCACGTCTCCGGCGCCGCCAACGTTTGTTATCAAAACGAGGTTGAAATAGGAATGACCATTGATTGTAAACCTCATTCCTCCATTTCTCATGCAAGAAACCCTAGTGAATGAATGAAAAGACAAGAATGAATTGAACTCCCAACATTGCTAATGAAACTTGATTTGTTCAAATATATGATTCTGTTACTCACCTTCTGTAAGAAACAGGCACAATTCCAGCTTTATACTGAGCAATATGTTGAAAAATGGGCTCAGATAGATCAAAGTGATGCAGGGGAGGATTGCACCAACCACCGTTATTGTTAGGTAAGGCATTATTTGGAGGGCAGAAATTAGTGGCTGTCACTACTATAGATCCAGGTAGGCACCATTTGGGATCAGATTGACATTTAATTTCAAAACAAGCCCCGCAGCTCAGACCACCGTTAAACAGGGCAGTGCTCAGAGCCGCCGTGCTGGTCCCATACCCTTGGCTATACAAATTCCCATATCCACAGGCCCCACCTTCACAAACAACAGTTAATGAGTATAAAATATAAAAGGGTCTCCTTGATTAGAAACAAAATTAAGATTTTTACCCATTGTTCCTGAAGCATCGCCTCCTCCATAGAAGGTAGCATGCGCATTGACCCATCCTTCACCGTACCCATGAGCCAATGAGAGTAAAGAAAGAAAACCCACAATGAAAACCACTAAAGATGCCATTTTTGAGAAAAGGTGAGAGAAAGAAGAGGATTATTGTTTGTTTTGAATGAAAAGCAAGGAGAAGAAGATAAGAATAAATAGAAGAGCGGGGTGCATGGCAGAGGAGTGAAGACTGAGGAGTTAACTTTATTTTTAAATTTCTGAAAAAGGGGGAGAGAGAGATGGGGACCATGGATTTGGAAGGTTAGTAACGGTGGCAACAACTAACTGATGATACCAGACATGTCCATAGATTCGAAATAAAAAAGTTTAGGAAACCCTAGGCCTTGTTTGATGTGGGTTGTTTTAGCTAGATTTTAGTTTTAAATAATTCACTGTTCAAACAAACCATCTTTGTAAACTAATAATGCAAATATATATCCTATTTGCTTCTTAAAATTGACTACATATAGATATTGCTAAAATAAAATAAAAATCCAAAATCAAACAAGCTCTAAGTAAAGTTGTTGGTTTGGTGAGTATGAAGATTTGTTCTGTGGGTGGGAAAAATCAAGGGGCGTATCTCAGAGTGGGGTCAAGTGGTTCAATTTTTTTTTTGGTTTTGTTTGATGTAGGGTTAGTTTGATTCAATATTTGTGTTTAATGTTTGCCTAATAACCTACCAATTCCAATTGTATGATAAACTAACACACCAAATAATAATCAAACATATTTTGCGTTTTCAATACGGAATAAAGTAAGTACAAGCAACTTAACCTTAATTTGTTAATTAATATGGGAATTTTTCAAACATTCTCACATCAACCGCCTATTAAGTCCCAATGGGTGTCATGTGTGCCTGAAAGTGAAAAGCAAGCTATGACAGTTCAAATGTACGTGGCTTCATAAATACATATTCTAAATTGTGGGACCAAACCAAGCTTAAGCAATATTAAACCTTACTTTTGATTCAAAAACTAGATAACGTAAGAAAGAAACCAAAATTCTAAATCAATTAAGGAATAAGGAGATACACTTTTTTCTTTCTTTTTTAAAGAAACTGTGGTGGCAACAAATTACAATTTAATGGACTCTTACATAGCTTGTTTGATATTTGATTGTTTAGTATTTTTATGAATTTTTTTAAAGTCTTGTTTGATAAAAAAATGATGTTATTTGAGATTTTTGTAAAATGAATTACTAAAATGTTGTTTTATATTTATATTTTAAATTTAATAAAAATATTTTGATATTTTAATTGTTTAATAGTTAGAATATAGTAATGTGATAGAAATAATTTTTTTATTCTAAAAAATCCAAAATCAAACAAGCTCCAAATGTAGCTGAATATGTGTTCATGAGTCAAGTTAATAACACTTTTGTGACTATGACTCCAAACATTTTTAATTGTTGAATATTTCAGTTTCTTATATGATTAATCGATATTTCATCTTGATTTAGGTTTTTATATATGTTATAAGTAATATCCAAATTCATTAAAAAAAAGTCATTTGTGGGTGCATGATAAATTTATTGTTTGACATGCAGCATGTTGTAGAATAAAGACATTAATGAGTGTGTTATGAATAGATGATGATGCTCGCTTTGTCATTTCATTGAAGGAATAAACGAATAACATCTCTTTCCTTTTTTAGTAGAATATTTCTTATGTGACATATATTTGACCTGGCTAGATAATATATATATAGATTTGGTCATCACCACCAAGTGACTACATTATTATGAATATTGTATTTTTTGTATCTAAACAAATTGTAATTACATGGTGAAATTGTAATAAAAGAATTGAAAGTTGAAGTTTTTTCATGGAAAATAATACAGTATGAATAGAGCTGCTACATAAATTTCAATAAATTCTAAAAACCCTTGTTCCAAGTGGATATTAGGTGTTTTGTGAGTGAAAAAAAAAGCTGCATAACTAAAACTAAAATGGGCAATTAGAGATAAACAAGAAATCTCTTTACAAAGTTTCACAAAATCTTTTACCAAAATTTATAGAGGAGCAAATATAAATACTTGATAAGATTATAAAAAAAAAATATTAAGGAAAAGAAAATATCAAAAACTAAAAGTGTAGCTTTACAATTTCATGGGGGTAATGAGATTTAAATTGATTTTAGTCTAGTCAATTATATTTTTAGATATATGATTTTGTATTTTTAGTTTTGAGTCTCCTTGAATTTCCATCTTTCTTTTTTATTTTTTAGGATTTTCTTTTGTAATTTGGTTTTGATTGATGTAAAAAAATGAGATAGTTGAGTTTTTGAAGAAAAAAAAAGAACTTAAAAAATCGAATATCAAACGAGCCCTAAGTAATTGTTGATTTTTTTAATGATATAAAACATATAGGATTCTTTTTCTTACTGCACACAGTGTTGACTGTAAAATCTGATCTGGACCGTTGATTACTTCCTAGGGACGCCAATTTTCGATGCTATCATTTCTTATGCAGACACGTGCCAGTGAAATGCACGCTTACTTTAATAAATTTGAAATCTTTATTTGGAATTATTTGAATTTAATTATTAAAATATTTTTTTATAATTAAATATTAACATTTTAATTAATTAAATAATTTAATATTAAAGTGATAAAAATTGTTTAAATTGAATCTAATAACTCATATCAAACAAGCTTATAAATTTAACCATGGTATCCCATTCTCAAACCCAAAATGCAGTAAACATCCCATCAAACAATAATTTATCTCCAACCCAAAAACTATTCTCAAAACTAAAAGAATATTCTTAGAATATTTCTTTCTCACACTAACTTTTTAACCTAATTAATATTATCTACATATTTATCAATTTTACATATTTAACCCCAATCTTTTCACTTTTATTTAATAAAATTAATTATATATCAATAATTCATAAACAACAAAATAATTCTAATATATTTAAATAAATAAACATATTATATTAAAACAAACATTGTTAACATATTATAAGATAATTTATAAAACTAAAATTATAAAATATAAGTTAAAAATATAAAGTAAATTATAAAATATAAAATAAATTAGATTAAATTTCAAATATAATAAATATAATAAATTTAATGATTTAATTTAATATTTAGAAAACAATTTAACTTTTTATCTTAAAAATAAAAAAAAAATATAAGTTAAAGGATTAATTTAAATATAAAAAAATTAAAAGTTATAAAAAAAATATAACCTGAAGGCCATTTTTTTAAAATGCCCAAAATGCAGTATGTACAGTCCAAACGCATATATGCGTTTGGTTGGAGGAGAGAGGGTACAAAAACTCATTTTGAGTTTTTTTTCAGTTGGGTTGGAGAAAAAAAAGGGCACCCCAAACGCATTATGGGTGCCCGTTGGAGATGGTCTTAGAGCTTATATGATTTCAGGTTATTTTTGGGATTTGTATGACAATTTTGTTTGATAAAAAAGAGTAAATTTTATTTTTTTAAAATAAATTATTAAAATGTTTTTTTATATTTAAAATTAAATTTAATAAAAGTAATATAAAAATATTTTAGTTAATAAATTAATTAATTTCATTATTATAACTATGTAATTTTTCTTTAGAAAAAATCAAAAAAATCTACTCAAACTAGTTCTAAATTAGCTTGTTTTATGTTTGTTTGTTTTTAAATCTCATTAAGACATTATTTTATCAATCTATATTTAGTTATGTCACTTACTTTGTTAATTAAATTTAAAATACTTTATATTTATTTATTTTTTTTATCATTATATATTAGTAATTTTAATAAATAAAAACTTTATTTTTTCAAAATTACCATTTTAAATAATCTAAAATAAATTTTAAAAAACTTATATAATTTCCTCTCTTTTTCACCCCAATTTCCAATTTCCAATTCCCCTTAGACCGTGATCTAAGAAAAAAAATCAATCTTATGAAAACCATTCTCCAATAGTCTTTTTATATATATAGTTTACTTTTAATTTTCTCTTTTTGTATTATCATGTAGATTTCAAATATCATTAAAGTGATTATTTATTAACATATGTAAAATTATTTGTGAAAGAAATACGATGTTTAAAGTTTGTCATTATATGTCATTTGCAAAATAATAGGCTAAAAATTAGTCCAAAACCTACATCTGGTAACTTTTGATTGAAATTTGTAGGATTATCATTTTTGTGTCATTACCTTAGGCTAAATTTTAGGGCAATCATACAAGTGGATTGACAAGAGAACCGTGGGTAAATATGGATTTGACGGTAACAACTAATTAAAGTAAAAATGTGTTTATTTGAAATTATTACATTTAATTAACAGAATTATTAAAATTTTCATTGATCAATGGAGCACCCATTTATACAAATTAAATAAATTGAGCCAACAACTATAAAATAAATGGATCAAAAAGTATTAAACAGATTAATTAGGAAATTGGTTTAATGTATAAAATCGCCATGGTAGTTTAAAATTAAATCATACTTTATAAATGGGTCTCAAAGTGATCATCAAACAAATAAATTAAAACAAAATATTTAAAATGTGATTGATAAATGAATGAAATTATTATGTGTGTCCATGTCTTGATTGAATCACAAGCCAAATAATATTGAAGCTTAAATAATCATTTCCATTTTCTTCCAACTAACTACAAGTTATAACATCCTTTAAGAGTGCAATCAAAGAAATATTAAGTCATCTCCCACCAGTCTTCAATGAGAATATTGCATATGTTTGTTTCCCAAGTAGTAACTTCAAATTCAAACTATGAGTTACTTTGATTCAGCTTATATTTAGTTTATTTAATTGTTAACGCAAAGCTTATTTAATCATTAACGCAAAGTAAGTTTGATTCAATTTATATACGGTCATTTTTTTTTTATATTTATAATATTATTTAATAATTAATATTATATATATTTTTATTAACTTAATTTTAAACATTAATAAATTATTTAAATTACAAATTATATATTTTAAAGTAAATATGTATATATATTAGTTTTTATAAATTTTTATTAATATATAATTTTTAATATATATATATATATATATAATATAAATATATTTAATATGAGTATGTTCTTATTTAAGAAGTAAATCAACATTTATTGGATTTGGTCTAATTTCTCTAATTAACTTGTAAATGTAAAAAAAAAAAAAATGTATATACTCATTATTGAGTTATGTTTTAATGGGTTAGTCCATTTAATGAATATATATATATATATATATATATATATATATATATATATATATATATATATATATATATATATATATATATATATAAATGAGAAATGATTAAGTGAGGGAATTTGATAAAGGAATGATGTGGCATAATTTTATTCGCTAAAAAAATCAAATAATTTCTCTCTTTTCTCTCTTTCCTCCTACTTTTACATTTCCAACAAATGAAGGTAATGCCAAGTCATTCTCTCACCAAATTCCCTCACCAAATTCCCTCTCTCTATCACTCCTCTATATTATTAAAATGAAAAAAATATTTTATCTTTTCCCTCTTTTAGATTAACAAAAGACATGACACTTAGTTTAAAATTGATGTAGATCATATTATCACTGTACAAATTTAGGAGTTATATGTCCAATAGAAAAAAACGAAATTACTATGCACTAAGGCCATCAGGGTAGGGTAGTTGACATCTTTGGAGACGTTATAATTATTTTAGAACACTTTTTTTTTCCTATTATATTCCTCAACTTATATCTGCCAAGATTTCCAAAACAAATTAATTAATATATTCATGAATAAATGTTTTGTACACAAGTATATTTAGTTTTACTTGATGCCCTCTTAATAACGAAATTCAACATCTACATTATATTTATATTATTTTTTTCTGATGCCTGACATTTGTCTAAGGTAGAAACATGAATATCATATCTGGTTAGTTTTATAAAATATGTTCTTAACACATGTTTTGTCTTGTATGTGCTTAGTATTGAGAGATTCAGGCTTTGAATATTATATTTTATTTTTATGCCATCAAAACATTGAGTTCAAAGTAAAACTCGTCTATTTCATTTAAGAATTTTTTTATTTGTTAATATGAAGAATAAAAAAATTCTATAAAATTATTAAAAATATATATTTATAAAATAGTTTTATTTATTTATTTATTAAAGAATTAGCTCATAAAAGAGTTTTATTTATTTATTTATTAAAGAATTCTATTTAATTATTTATAAATAATTTATTCATAAAATATATTTATTTTTTATTTTTGTTTTTTTTGAAAATGATCATTTAATAAAAAATCGTTTAAGCACAACGATAAAATCATGACATTAAAAAAAATTACGTACAAATTAATTACATTAGAATAATTAATTGTCTCGAAGATTTTCAAGAAAGATAATAAGATCTCCACACAAATCTACTGGTTTTTCAAATATAATCTCTGACATCGTCATGATAATGACATTGTAAATAATTCTTAACGACCTACTTTTACTGTTAAAAGTTCTCCGATTTCTTTCCAATCAGATAATCCACCAGAAAGTTATAGGATAGAGACCAATCTTCTAAGTCTCGCATTTTAGTCGCCCCAATCCATGCCTCCCAATAGCCATTAACAATTTCCGGCATAACCCATTGTATTTTAGTCAAATTCCACAAAAGACTCCATATACTTGCAACAACATGACAATGTAAAAGTAGTTGAGAAGCTGTCTCAACCTTTTTATAACACATACGACTCACAATAATCATGCCTTTTTTCATACATCTATTGTCAGTGAGAATTCTACCGTGAATAACACTCCAACAAAAAAAGGATATCTTAGTAGGCATCTTAGACTCCCATAAATTTTCTCAACAAAGATCAATCGGGCTAACCTAATTAAACAAAGTGTATTAATGTCCCACACAGGGACAGATATAGAAAGTAGAGTTAGGGTGGGCTTAAAAAAACATTTAGATTCACTTCAAAAAATAAAATAAAAATAAATAATATATAGGTGAAATGAATTACTATTATTATTTTTAAAATTTTGAATTGGGTAAATTGCTGTTTTAATGTTAATTATTTTAAAATTAATTATTTATTTAAAATTATATTTAAATATTGAGTAAACAAATTTTTAGAGATAAAACATACTTAAAAAAAACTCAAATGACCTTATCAAACAAACCCTCCAAATAAATAAAATCAAAAATAATCAAAGAGTTGGTATTTTTTGAGTTTTTTTTTTCTAAAAGAACCTATTTAATAAGAGATTTAAAAAATAAGTTTTGTTTGTTTGGTCCTTAATTAAGGATTAAAATACTCTTAATTTCTATTTGGAATAAAATTATTTTCAAAAAATTATATAAAATCTATATTTTTAATAATAAAAGAGAGTAAATAAATAAAATAATAATTAAATTTCAGAAAAAAAAAATCAAAGTGAAACACTCTCAATATCTCTCTTCCATCTCTCACATAAAAAAAATAACATAGGATCAACTTAGGGTGGGCTTAAGCCCAGGCAGCCTACGCTGTATTCGTCTCTGGTCCTACATGAAAGTTATTTAGATCACGCCATCGCATAGAATCTCGAGAAGACGAGTTTAACCCTTTATTTCTAACCATTAACAAAAGTCCATCATTAAACATGCTTTTTTCACTGTTCAATCTTTTTCTATATCTAACAGGATTAGCAAGACCACTAGATCGAATGTCAAACATATCCTTGACCGATGAATCTCTACAAACAGAGATAAAAACAAGCTAGGGGAAAACCTTCGCCAAACATATACCACCACACCAAGTGTCGTCCCCAAAATTAATCGAACTTTCACCATCCACAATAAAAATTAAATGCTCCAGATAAACCTTCCACATGGCATAAATACCACCACAAATGTTGCAACCCATGAGTCTATAAGAATTTTTGGTGAACCAACTAGACTTATCCTGACCATATTTACATTTAATCAATTTAGCCCAAATACTATCCTACTCAATTGCAAATCTACTACACCATTTGGATAATAAGGCTTTATTAAAGGAAACAAGATCACGGATTCCCAGCCCCCTACTCTTTTATTAATTTAACCTTATCCCAACTCACTAAATGAGAAAATAAAGAATTAGACGATCCCCATAAGAATTACACATAATTCTCTCCATCTTCACGACCACAAAATTAGGGATGACAAATAGAGACATCATATAAGTTGACATTAAAGAAAGAGCGCTCTTGATAAGAACTAATCAACCTCCCTTATAAATCATCTTATTTTTTCATATGGAAAGCTTTCTCTCCATCTTACTTATGATCGGGTTCCAAGAAGTTTTAGAGCTAGGTTTAGCCCCTAGAGGGAGCCCAAGATACATAGACGGAAAAGTTCCAATTTTAAATCCCAAAATACAAGCCAATCTAGTCTTTCTCCTAAACGAAAAAGTTAGTGGACCTGAATTGAATCATGACTATATAACAAAATTAGAGAAGAATATATCAGACTTACCCAAATTAACACATAGTCCCGAACACGCTCCAAATAACCAAAGAATATCACAAAGGTGCTTGACATTTCTCTCAGTAGCCTGAATCATGCAAAAGGGTCATCTGCAAATAATAAATGAAACACAGAGAACGGAGAACGTCTCGCACCGCACTTCACCCCACAAAACAAACTCGCATCCTTAGCAAATGACAACATTCTAGAAAGGTCTTACATGACAATAATAAATAAGAAAGGGACAAAGGGTCCCCTTATTTTAAACCCTTGAACTCTTAAAGAAACCATGAGAATTCCCATTCACGATAAGAGAATTTCGCCGTCGATACGCAAAATCTAATCCATCCGATCCATTTCTCCCCCATACCCATTGTACCCATAGTATCAAAAAGGAACTCCCAATTAACATGATCATATACTTTCTCTATATTGAGTTTGACAAAAGCACATTTATCGCTTCCAGAGTTAGCCGAATCAATACACTCATTGACGATTAGTGCCGCAACGAAAATTTGACGGCCTTTGATGAAAACCATCTGATTGTTAGAGATAACCGTACCTAAAATTCCACGCACACTATTTGCCAAATATTTCGAGATAATCTTATAAAATGATGTAACCAAACCGATGGGTCGGAAATTCTTCACGTCGATAGTACTGGCTGCCTTACGAATTAGGACAATCAACGTATAATTCCAACTTTTCTCAAAAGATGAAAATCGATAGAAGTGATTCATAGCCGCCATAATATTAGCCTTAAGGAACTCCCAAGACTTTTTAAAAAAACCAAGGGTAAAACCGTCACTCCAAAGGACTTATCACTATCACAATCCATTATTGCCGCCTCCACCTCCTCGATAGAGAAAGGAACATCCAACATGCATTTATCACTTGCATTTATAGATGCAAAAATGATGTTATTCAACTTTGGTCTAACCCGAAATGATTCATGAAACAAATCTTTGTAAAATTGAATAAAACTATTAGATATACCTGGTTCGTTCTCATGTACAACACCAGTAGTGGATATCGAGTTAACATCGTTATTTCTCGCTTGTGCTTTAGAGATGCCAGGAAAATACTTAGTGTTTGTATCACCTTTCCGCAACCAAATCGCTCAACTGCGTTGTCTCTCCCCAATTTCCTCCTCTTTACATAGTTCAAAAACTCGCTCATTAGATGAATTCATATAGAAATTTTCGTATTAGAGATCACGAAATTCCTTTGCACCATTGTACGCGTTCATTTTCGTTCACTTCCGTTTTCTGGCGCGTGTGCCCATTTTTTATTTAATTGGTTGGCATACGCTCCCTTTTTTCCGAATTGAATTGGCCCGTACAGGTTTTAAATCAATACACTCGCAAATGCATCGATCTAATTGACTTGAGAGTCGCCACTTTAGTTTACTTCCCAAAGAAACTAAAGAAAAGAAAAATCAGAGATTTATTTTAAGAGTCCGGTGTTTGGTTACGTATTAGGAAAGGGCCTACGACGCTATATCCTATACGCCTGTCTTTACAGACAGTCTCTACTCCTAAGTAATTGGCCATATGATGTTTGAAAGATTGTTACGTTTTCGTTCTGAGTTCAGAACTCTTTTGCTTGTGTGAGAAAATCTTAATCATTTTGCCAGGGGCTAGTCTTATTCATGGGGTATTTGACAAGGATAAGGCATTGAAAAGTATTAAAAGGCATTGAAAGACATCAAAGAGCATCGCAAGGCATAGAACAACCTTGTCTAAGAAAAATGAGAATCAGAATTCCCGAAAAAAATCAAATGAGGATAGATTAGGAGAATAACAATTCGATTGGAGGACTAAAATTTTATTCTTTTGCTCAAAGGAGTGAAGAGAGTGGATTAACTTAAGGTCCCAAGTGTTTCCCAGTTTAAAATTTTCAGAGTTAAAGAGAACTCCGAACACAACACATTAAAATGAGTCATTTTCAAAAATAATTCCCAAAATCCCAAAAATTTCATATGATAGTCAAAAATATTATCAAAAGCTCACATGAATCAAGTTTGGAATTTTCGGAGTTATAGAACCCCTAGTATGACACTGCAAAGATAGACATTTTTCCAAACGGGCCCTAAAAATTCCGAGAAAAATTATTTTTGAAGAAAATAATATTTTGGAGTTTTTGGGAAAATTTGGGGAAGTTTAAAAGTGGTTTGAATGTTAGAATCATCATTTTAAGATGGTTTGTTAAAATTGGGAAACAAACAGGACCTAAGTTTATTTATTTTTATTTTTTTGAAAGTTTTAAATTAAAATAAAAGGAAAAGAAAATCCAGGGACTCGATTGAAAGGAAGAAAAAGTTTGAGACCTATTTTAATTTCGAATTAATTTTTTTAATTCAAAATTAAAATACAAAATACCTATTTAAAAATCAAAAAGGCCCAGGGGCCTCTTTGCAACTTCGAAAGAAGTTGGGGAATTAGGAAATAATAAAAGCTCTTCCCTCTCCGGCGACCCTCCGTTCGTCCTCCGGCCAACCAATTTTCCAATAGATTTTTCTTGTTCTGATTAACTACGAGGTGAGACAACTCCAGCGACTCAAATGCATTAAGCTTCCCTCTTGTTAAGAGTGTCCCAAAATATTGCAACAATGGTGGAGTTTGCCCAGCTTGCACCGGAACACTCTGAAATTTGGCAACAGTGTCGGGTGTCCTGAGAATGCCTTGAGGAGATTCTGCAGCAAGCTCAGCAGCCTCTTTATATTTGGTCTGAGAAAACAATTCTTGAAAGCGCTGGACAACCAAATTTTCGGCACCGGGCAGGTTTCCTCTCTTTGCAAGATTAACAGCAAGCTCCAGGTTGTTCAATTGTCCACTGACGAATGGCACAAGGGTTGCTTCATTTATAGTGGCAAGTAACACCTGGCCTCGCCTATTGATGGCATAAAAACCTCCTACAGATGAAGCTTCTGCAGTTAGGAAAATAGGATTTGGACTTATCCTATTTCTGTATACTGCGCTGGCAGTTTCAAGGTCATACGCGAACAGTAGCCCTAACTTGGTGATAACATATATCAAGCTATATTTCTGAGATATCTGAATAGACACAGGAAAGTCATCGGCAAAATCTGGAGGAAAGAAAAGATCCGCCTGCTTCTTCGTGAAAGATGGCTTACCTGGCTGAGAACCCAACTCAATGACATGTAATTCGGAAGTTATCTGTCCAGCATTAATGCTCTTTGTCGCAAATGAAATAAGAATAGAATCCTTATCATTCCCTGCAACTCCGAAAGATGCAAAAGAGGCAGCATGGGCTTCGAGAGCTTGACTCCTCTGCTGCTCTACTGAGAAAAGTTGCATACTTCCTTTGACAAGTTGAGGTCTCTCAGGTGAACCAGGAGCAATTCCAATTAGAACCAACCACTTCTCAGAGGAATCACATCGATAATTGATTATTTGATTATTCACTAAATTTGCCGCTCTGTCAAACATCTTTGCAGGCTCGGCATCACCTTCAATTGACCAATGATATACTGAAGTTTGTGTAACAAGACCCAACATCTTTGGTGAAATCCACTTCCAGAATACAACCTGTTCAGGCATCTGATGTGATTTTACTTTGGCTTTCATCTCAATGTTGAATATCTGCAAGTGATCTTGAGTAGTTCCTTGAATTTGAGCTTTTAAGGCTAGAATTTTGGAATTTGGATTCATAAGTGCTGAGTCTGCTGTTATTGGCCGTCTCAATGGCTGATTTGGCATACTCATATCAACTATAACAACATTGTTCTGAGGTGAAGTCTCCCGAACGCAAATGTACTTATCAGATTCCATGGTGACATGTGTAAACGTGATAAACCGCTGGTTGATCCCCAAACTAGGCAACGTGAGGACCTCTCGCATGGCGATCGGAGCATTTGCAGCCGCCATGGTTGCGAGATCAGAGCTGCGAGATTAGAGCAACAATCTGCAATAGATGAAGGAGATGAATTGGAAGATTCCAATTCCAATCGGTGCGAGATCTGATGTGAACAAGCCTGGAACCCTCCGTAAAGACCGGAGCGAGAGCTTAGAGATCTAGAGAGAGAGAGAGTGAGAAGCCACGAAGACAGTTACAGTTCTTTGTGAAGGTGAATTCAGTTTGGTTAGCTGGATAGAAATTGTAATGAATATCCTGATGAAGGTGGAAAACAGAGGATTGGAGAGCTGAGAAAGTGAAGATGGCGTAGCAGAGAGCACAAAGGAAAGGAAGACGACAGAGGGAGAGAAGGAGAGAGAGAGAGTGGGAAGGGACTGGTTTCTAATCTTATCCTCAATCCTAACTACTCCTAATCAAAGATCTATCATCAGCCAGAATCAAACGAAAATCAGCCAAGCATTCATTCAATTGGAAATGACTACAGCAGCAAAGGAAACATACTTGAAATTTGTATGAAACAAACTGTAATCACAATTTCTAATCATCAAGCGGCATCGGTGTTCATAACCGATGCCTCCAATCAACTTTTCAAGAACATCATTCAGTTTGAATATTTACCTGATTAGCAAAGGGAGATGAAACAAAATGAATCAGTCGAATTCGAAGAAGCTTCAGCCAAAGTTTCTGCCGTTCTTCGCGTTCGTCGATCCAGTCGTCCAAGGCAATGAGCTCGGATTACTCCTTCTTCAACAATGGAAGCAATATCAAAACCCTCTCTGATTTTGTAACCGCTCCTCTCTCTCCTAAAAACTGCCCTCTTTTTTCAAACTCCAAAACTCCCCCCCCCCAAAAAAACTCCTACTCATCTTCCCCTCTTTTTAATTTTATTACAGGGGTTATTTGTAATTAGCCCAAAAGTTGAAGGGCACGCTTGGAAGAAAAGAAAAAAAAAATATATTTTCTTTTTTTTTTTCGTTTTTCTCCTTTTCCATTTTTCTTTCTTTGCACCTTCACACTAAACGAATCACCTCGGTCGCGATTTTGCTCAGAAAATTGTGAAAATTTTATGGTCAATTCTTAACACCACGAACGTGAATCTCCTTTTTGAATGAAACCAAACGGACCTTCCTATCCAAAGTTATTATATTTTAAAGTCACCCCTCCATTTCAATCTTTTCAATCCCGCGGTTTTCACTTTCATAACTTTAATAGCCCATAACTTTGTGCACAGAGCTTTCCCCACAATTAGGTTGGTACCATTGGAAAGACAAGACTCTTGCCTACATCCCCATGTTCTCCTTTGCTTACGAAATGGTCCGTGTTGGTTAGGAGACTAGCCTCACAAAAACGTGTCAGTTCACGCATCACCTTCGCTGCGGGCGACTTGGACTGAGCTTCAGGGAGAACTGGGAGAAGTATTTGGTGTCGTTGGAAAGATAATTCAAAGGGCTTTCCAACGGTAGCTCATACACTGAAGATGGATCATTGGTACAAAAGATATGATTTTTAGAAGTGCAACATAGCTTCAGCTAGCTCCGAGGATTTGAATCAGTAGTTTTTCCTTCTTTTTGAGCATTTTCTACACAAATTTGCAAACAATAACATTATACTCAAAATTCAAGATTTTTCAAAACGCACAACATGAACGTGTCGCGGGTTGGGAAAACAGAGTCGTTATGAAATTCGACCTTTGGATCGTTATCTTTTAAGCTTTAGCGGGTCGGTTTTCCACGAGGTGTTTCTATTTTTGTTTTTCCGGTTCAATAAACAAACATGAGTATTATTTCGGGCCGGGTTTTTTTTATTAGGTATCTAGGGTGTAAAAATGGGGTGTCTACAACCATTAATTGATAAAATTTCACGACTTAGAACCTCACATTGGAGCGAAACAATGCACGATCACCCACAAACCAACTCTTTAGCATTTTTCGTAGATTTTTAAGCTTAATAAATAGTCTAGAAGAATAAAATATTTTTATTTTAATTAAAAGATTTTATAATAACAAAATTATTATTATTTGTTTTGTTTATAATATAATTTATTTACTAAAGAACCCATTTAGTCCAAAAGTTAGAAATATAATTATAAAAGTGGACAAATAGAATGGACTTAGTTATTAAACCAAGTCCAGATTATATATTTAAATTGTTTTAAGAAGAAGCCTCAGCCCAGTTTATTTTAATTTCATTAGACTTAACTCAAATTGAAATGACCTACAAAATTCGTTCAATTCATTTTGTTTATACTTTTATTATTGATAAAGTATTAAACAAATAAAAAATGATTAAATTATTTTCTATTAGTTAGGGTAAATAATATTAACTAATTCCTAAGTTTTCTAATACACTGTATTTGCACGGAGGGATAAGAATATATTTAAAATATTATTTAATTATAAATATTTTAGACAAAATTAATATTATTTAAATTTAATTAATTTAAAATAATTTTTAGTTGGTAAAAATAAGTTTAATCTTAAACTTAATATTAACATATATTTTATCCCATGAGCACCCCATTTAACCCCTCAATTAACCATCATCTTGTGACTCACATTTTTTCATATACTTTTTATCCCCTCGGAGAAACATCCACCAATCTTAGTCGACCTCAATTGATGACACATCTCTTATCTTTCGTCAAAATCAATCACCAATCTTAATTTTGACCTCACATTCGACAAACCACCCATCTGACCTCTATCTCGTGACACCACACATTCAAATGCTTGTCAAACCAACCATTAATTTCGACCTAACATTCGACAAACCACCCACCACCCGACCTCCATCTCGTGACCTCACACTTTCAAATGCTCACATAACCAACAACTAATTACAACCTCACATTCGACAAACCACCCACCACCCGACCTCCATCTCGTGACCTCACACTTTCAAATGCTCATCAAACTAACAACTAATTCTGACCTCACACTCGACAAACCACCCACCACCCTACCTTCATCTCGTGACCTCACACTTTAAATTCTCACTAAACCAACCACTAATTTTGACCTCACACTCGACAAACCACCCACTTGACCCCCATATCGTGACCACACACTTTCAAATACTCATTAAACCAACAACTAATTCCAACCTCACACTCGAAAAATCATCCACCACCCAACCTCCATCTCGTGATCTCACACTTTCAAATGCTTGTCAAACCAACAACTAATTCTGACCTCACACTCGATCTCCATCTCGTGACCTCACACTTTCAAATGCTCGTCAAACCAACCAATAATTCTGACCTCACACTCGACAAAGCACTCACCGCCCGATTTCCATCTCGTGACCTCACACTTTCAAATGCTCGTAAAACCAACAACTAAATCCGACCTCACACTCGATAAACCACCCACCACCCAACCTCCATTTCGTGACCTTACATTTTCAAATGCTCACCAAACCAACCAATAATTCCGATCTCACACTCAACAAACCACACACCACCCGACCTCTATCTCGTGATCTCACACTTTTAAATGTTCGCCAAACCAACCACTAATTCCGACCTCACACTTTCAAATGACTCGTATCCTTTGTTTAAAAGTTGTGTCACCATATATTATAGTCAATAATGAATTCTTAAAAATCTAAATTTGAATGTTTTAAGATTCAAACCCTGTTCTCAAGCATAAAATGTGAACACTTTAACTGCTAAACCACTTAAGATTGTTGAAATACTTTTATTATTTTGTGTATGTATATATATTTTGCACTTCATATTTATTACCAATTAGTTAATTTTTATATTAACCAAAAAAATATTTATGCTAATAAAAAATATATTATATATATATATATATATGATGAGAGATAAAATTTATAATAAAAGATAAAATATATTTATATAAAATTAATGATGAAAAATAATATATATATATATATATAATTAATGATGAAAATTTCATTTATACATATGTACTTATACAACACAACTAGCTCATTTAGACGTATGACTGTTAGATTAAGTTAAATAAAGAAAAGAGAAAATTAATTAATTAAGAAATAATTAATTAACTTAAGAGAATATGTACAACATAGTTATGATGATGTGGTTTGAATAAAACTAAGTTGGGTAATTTGCCGTTGTGTAGGTACAGATCTAAAGAAGTATGTCTATTCAGACGCAGTTTGAAGTAATGCATAGTTAGACATCGTCTAATCTTCTTAGATGTGCTAGTCTGAAGAAGAGCGCAATTAGACGTCGTCTAATCTTATTAGATGTGCTAGTCTGAAAAAGAGCGCAATTAGACGGCGTCTAATCTTTTTAGACGTGGTAGTATGAAGAAGAGAACAATTAGACGTCTTCTAATCTTCTTACACATGCTAGTCTGAAGAAGAGCGCAGTTAGACGTCGTTTAATCTTTTTAGACGCGGTAGTCTGAAGAAAAGCGTAGTTAAATGTCGTCTAATCTTCTTAGACGTTATAGTCTGAAGAAGAGTGCAGTTAAACGTCGTCTAATCTTCTTAGACGTACTAGTTTGAAGAAGAGCGCATTTAGACATCTTCTAATCTTCTTAGACGTGCTAATATGAAGAAGATAGCAGTTAGAAATCTTCTAATCTTCTTAGACGTGCCAGTCTAAAGAAGAGCGCAATTAGACATCGTTTAATCTTCTTAGACGCGGTAGTCTGAAGAAGAGCACAGTTAGACGTGGTAGTCTGAAGAAGAGCGTAGTTAGACGTCGTCTAATCTTCTTAGACGTGCTAGTCTGAAGAAGAGCGCAATTAGACGTCTTTTAATCTTCTTAGACATGCTAGTCTGAAGAAGTGAGCAGTTAGACGTCGTCTAATCTTCTTAGACGTGCCAGTCTGAAGAAGAGCGTAGTTAGACATCGTCTAATCTTCTTAGACGTGCTAGTCTAAAGAAGAGCGTAGTTAGACGTCGCCTAATCTTCTTAGACGTGGTAGTCTGAAGAAGAGCGCAGTTAGACGTCGTCTAACCTTCTTAGACGTGGTAGTCTCAAGAAGCGTGCAATCAGACGTCGTCCAAATTTCTTAGATGTGGTAGTCTAAAGAAGTGCATAGTTAGACATCGTCTGACTTTATCAGACGTCTGAAGAAGCGTCTAATGTAGTGCTTCAGCAAGTCATCCGAAGAGGCATCTAACTATCCTTTCAACTCATCTGGTGTGTTTGTTATCAACAGTCTGACAAGTCAGCTCAAACAACGAATGAACATCTGCCACGTACATTATTATCATTCAAATTGCCAACGTTGTACTATTCTAGTACAACACGACCTTAGAGAATATTCGGCGCATTATTAGTCCGGTACGACCACGATCCCAATGATAATATATATGTTGTACTATCTTGTACTATTGACGACCATCCAACAAAAAGAGGACACCTGTCCACAAAGAAGATTCGACCGTTGGTGCATGTTCAAGTATAAATAGATACCCAAGGACAATGGGCGAATCAATGGTTCTTAGCGCTCTTACACTCAGCTCTTGAATTCTTACTTACTGAACACTCTGTTCGAATTAAGAATCACTAAGCGCTGTACTCATTCTCCTAAAGATTATTTTGTAATCCATATTATGTTCTTTCTGTGTGAAATTTCAGTGTTGTAAGTTGAACAGAGGTTGTTCTATTTAACAAAGAGTTATCTAGGAATTCAGAAGTAGGCGATTGTTAAGTCTTGTGTTCTATGACTGAGTTTGTGTAGCGTTCTATTCAAATCAAAGTCTTCTAGTGAATATCCTTCCCGTTGAGGAAGAAGGGGTGACGTAGGAGTTTTATCTCCGAACATCCATAAAACTACTTATGTTCTTTTCTTTTAATTGCTTGCATTCGTTTGTCTGATGCTTTAAATTTAGCTAGCTGTTTCTGCACTTGAAATTGTTCAAGAGCTCGCGAAATTTGTGAAGAATAGAAACAGATCTTAATCCTTCAAAGGATTAACATCGAATCAAAGTTTGAAATCTATTAACTATAGTTAGACCCTCGTCTCTATAGTCGATACTGATCCTAACAAGGGAGAGAATCGAGGAAACCCCCATTGCCACTGTTCCACTATTCTCGGTCTCGCTATCACGATCATCCAATGCTTTGGCTAGGCCAAACAAGAAGCTAGTTGAAGCGTTTGCCACTACTTCCGGTCAGACAAAAATCAACACGTATGTTCAGACGGATGCTCTTCCAACTGTTCAGATAGAGACATCTACTGATGTTCAGACATCCTCTAAGGTACCTCCAACATCTTCTTTGGTCGAAGTGCCTATTACTGAAGTTCTCGCATTGGAACATGCTGCTAGACCAACTTCTAAGATAGTTGGTCAATCCGTTGAGTTGATATAGGGGGAAGACACGATTGTCTTCCTCACCAAACAAGTGACATCTGATGCTGCTGGTGTTCGACCTGATGTAGAGCAGGAGGCTGTGCCATCGTCTTCCGCTTCTAGAACTGAAGAATCACCCGTTCAGACAGTTGTTGCTCCTGCTTCTGTTCTTCCAGAGAATATTCTTTCTAAGAATATTTTTCCTTTCACTATGCTTAGAGCAGCCCGATGGGATCCATGTATTATTTTCAGAGAACCAATTCCTGATCCTAAACTTTCTGAAGTTATAGGAAAATGAAAAGGTGTAGCAGAGGTTACTCCTGAACGTTCGTCTGAAGTCTATCAGACGCTCGACCTCATCATGGAGGATGTCGAGGAGAAAGCGGTTGAGAAGATTGACACATTCGAAAAATGGTTGTGCAATAGACTCCACTCTAAATACACCGAGGTTATCACCAATAAAAATATAGCTAAAGGGTGGAAAGAGTTGGTGAAAACGGAGAAGTTAGTCTTCTCCTGGACAAAAACGCAAGATGTCAGCGAGGCTCTTAAGAGAAGAGAGCTTATTGTGGCGAATGCGAGAGGGCGTTCTCTTTATCCTCTCTTCTGTCAAAGGAAATCAAACTTCAATTCCTTTGACAAGATTGCAAAAACAGAGGCTAAGAACCTTAACCATCTCAACTTACTCAAGGAGTCCTATTGCTCCATTGCCCTCCGATTCATTCATGGCACCGATTCATCTAAATTAGATATTCTTCGGACTGCTACATCTCGTATAGAGCTCAACTGCATAGACGACAATGAGCAGTTGCCATGCATTGATGACATGCCATCTCCTAAGGTGAGAAACGTCATATTTTCAGAGCTGAGCAGATGCTCTCGGGAGATGAAGAGCAGGCGACTATTCATCTCATCGAGCAAGCTAAATCATCTGTTGAAGAAATGCGATTCTTTGCTTATCACTTTATTGAACATACGCCCTTCCCTCTTTGAAGCTCAGCAGACCACTCCTCTTGTTGAAAATGTTCATACTCTCACATCTGAGAAGACACCCTCGTCTGTTTAGAAGGGAACGTCTGAAGTCCCCCTCGTCCGAACAGAGGCAGATGCCGTCTGTTGAGGGGAACCCTTCAAGCCATCTGAACTGTCTCCTTGAGCTTTTCGTTATCAAAGGATAGTTCATCTGTTTCCCGGATTGTGTTGTCTGGTTTAGTTGAAGCAAGGACGAACAATTTCTTGTACTCAATGACCATGTCATTAAGTGTAGTAACTAGGTCGTCTCGGGTAAACTATTCTAACGTAAAGTCAAATACATCTTCATCGTTGGCCATGAAGCACTTGACTTCTTCATTATCACTATCTGAATCACTTTGAGCCCACTTGCTTTTTCTTTCCTATGCCAGCATTGCTTTATGATCTTTATTGTGTTTTGATGATTGATAGTCCTTCTTGGGTTTTTGATCAGCTGGCTTTTTGTCGTCTCTCCTTGGCTTCCGACATTCGGACCTTTAGTGACCTAAAGTATCACAATTAAAACAACGAACGTTAGCCTTGTAATTATTAGAGTTGTTTTTGTTGTGGTGGTAGGATGAGTTGGATTTCTTCATGAATCTACCAAACTTCTTGACAAGTAAGGCCTTGCATCTTCGCTAAACTGCTCGGCTATCTTGACGGGTTCAGGGACCACTGGCTCCACAGATGACACCAACGCTCTAGTTACGTTCGAGGATGATGAATCATTTTCATTTCTTGAATTCATCTCGAACTCACAGGCTTTCAGATCGTCGAACAGGTAATGCAACTGCATCTTGTGGAGGTTTATCGATTCCCTCATCACGGTTGTCTTAACTTCCAAGGCACTGGGAAGAGCCCTCAATGCTTTGACTGTGATTTCCTTGTTCCCATAGACTTTTCCCAAAATGGCAAGTTCATTTACGATGCTAGTGAAGCGTTCGTCGAATTCATTCATCGTTTCTCCGGGAAATTTTTTGATGTTGTCGAACTTTTGAGTGGCCACCATGATTTTGTTCTCTTTGGTCTGTTCGTTGCCCTTATTGAGTTGAATGATCTTCTCCCATACTTCCTTGGCAGTAGAACATGCTCTGATTTTTGCAAAAGTATTTTTATCTAGAGTACCGTATATGGCGTTTCTGGCCAAGTTGTCAAGGTTGTTCTTCCTTCTATCATCATTTGTCTAGTCACATCTTTCCTTTTTAATCTTGATCGGACCGTCAGTAATAACATACCACATCTCATCATCTAGAGAGGCAAGATACACGTTCATACGTAGCTTCCAATCAATGAAATCTTCACTTTTGAATATGGGGGGCTTGTTGAATGAAGACATGATGATATTCAAATTCTTGAGAATAAAAACTGGTTGCTCTGATACCACTTTTTAGGATCGATATCAACGATAGAGACTAGGGTTTAACTATGTTGAACGCTTACACACACTTCATTTGATATTAACTATATTAGAAGTTAATATATGTTTCTATTCTTCACAAGTCGTTACAAACTCTTGAACGGGGTTCAAGTGCGGAAATGTTTGTTTCGACTTGAAGCAACACAACATGATTAGAATGGTGCGATAAAAAGGAACACAAGAAACAAAAGATGTTTATGGATGTTCGGAGTAAAAGCTCCTACGTCACCCATTCTTCTCAACCTTGAGAAGGATATTCACTAGAAGATTTGGTTCAATACAACACTTGTACAAACCCAATCGAACAACTATGACTTAGTTACTGTCGGTTTTCGAACTCATAACACACACACTCTGTTGAACAAAAACAAATTATGTCAACTTACAATGCTAACCGACTCACATAGAATAACTAGTATTGTAATACACTTTTAATACTTTAACAGACTTGAAAGCTTATAGGACTTTTAGAGCTTGAGAGAGCTTTTTGAAGACAATTGATAGTTCAAGGATTCGTAAAGCTTGTTTTTTTTACTCGTATAAAGAAGGTGTTCAAGAAAGTTGTCCTCTGTCTTCTTAAGTAGGCAGATGTAAATAGACATATTTTCTGCTCAACAGATATATCTGTTTCATAAGACATTTGTCTTAATCTTGATTGGTTGGGTTCCAGAATAGTAACTCAGGGAGGATCCTCTTTGATCTTGTCTGTACTTGGATGATAATAGGCCAAAATATTCATTAATGTGATTGCAATGTACGAGGATGTTCTAAATGGAGATAGTGCCAAAATATCTTTTATGGGATGTGGTAAACGAGGAGTGTACAACTCATGTAGTTTGAGACACTTAGGAGCTTTGTCAATCTATACTCAGTTTAGCAGTGCTTTGCTGTTGAAACAGACTACCAAAAGTTCTTTATCAGTTTTGCACAGAAATGGAAACAAATGCTGGAGACGTATAAAGTTGTCTTCTGATAATACCAGAAGCATCCTAATGTAGCACCGAAATGGTAAAGTACCAGACGTGCTCCAATTTGATGTAAAACCGAAGTCATAAAATACCGGAGGCATGTTTAAATAAGACCGAACTTACAAAGTACCAATTTCATATAAAATCGGATACGTGTTTGTAAACTACCAAAGTCACAAACTATCAGATGGTTTTTGTAAAATTCCGAACATATAGAAAACCGGATATGTGTTTGTAAACTACTGAAGTCACAAACTACCGAAGGCGCTTATTATATAAAACCGATTAAATAATACTGAATGCGTGTTTATATATAACCGATTATATAAACTACCGAATGCTTGTAAACTACCAGTTACGTGTTTACATAAAGCCAACTTCACAAACTACCGGATGGTTTTTGTAAATGCCGAAATTTTAGAAAACCGAATACGTGTTTATAAACTGTTGATCTTTGTAAAATACTGGAGACTTATAATATCGGATGCGTTCAATACAAAATACCGATCTTGTAAAATACCAAAGACTTCCCTTTTAAACAAGAACCGAAGTATAAAATACCGATTTGGAGATGATACCGAAAGCGCCTTTTTGCATAATACCGGACTTGATCACAAATCGATTTTGATCAACTGCCAGTCAACTTTTTCTTTCCAGTTTTCTTCAATCTGCACAAGATTAATTTTAACATAATTCAGTTCTTATTTATACTAAGAATTGATCAACTATTTAATCTAACAATTTCTCCATTTTTGATTATTTAAATTAAATATTTAAAACCTGGTAATTTTATAATCGTTGACTAATTATCCTAAGTTAATTAACTAATTTAACATAACAAAAGATCATCATAGAGAAAATATGAATTAACATTTCTTGGCTCGAATTGAAATTTAGGATTTACCAAATGCTTCACTAGACATATTAGACCATAACCCAACAACTAAAAGACAAAGTCAAACATATTTGACCCCAATGTTTTCAAAAACTTGATTATTCCCCCATTTCTTATAACTTTTTGTCGATTAAAAAATCATTGTTTGACAGTTAGATATAATTGATTCACAGTCCAAGAACATGTTTAGAAGATTTATGGATCATCTTTCCCGAACCTATGCCCGAGAACGATAATCCAAGGTACATATATTTTTTTAAAATTTGGGTGAAATCAATTTAGGAAGAATCATTGAATTCCAACTTGGTTGATAGTTGACAAATCATATTTAGCATGCAACTATGCAATCAATTCAAACAATTATGCACTATAGTAGAAAATCTAAGAAGTAGAAGCTTTAAAATCAAAATGAGTACATAACTTGTATTTTATTAGTAATTGTCACTTATAATAAGTTTAGAACACTTCCCTAAGACTTCTAACAACTTTGAATGACTAGAATCGACCTTAAACATCTCCTTTGAAAATTGCCTAAAACCCCAAAAGCTTCAAAAACTCAACATTGACCTATTCTTTTATAGGTATTTTTTCGCCTAATCCCCTAGTCCAAATATATATATAATGTTCTAATTTTTAATTATTTCGTTTCCCCCTTTTCTTTTGCGCACAAATTAGATTTTTCGTGAGTTAATCGGGGTTGTGCTTAATTTGGTCTTACTCTTTGTTATCTCCGGAGCTTGTAGGAATTTTTGTTGGTCAAAATGGAGCTTTTTAGAGAAATCTAAAAAAATCTAATTTCTTATTCTTCGGTTATGTTCTTCGACGTCACGAATGCACGGGAGGAAGACGATGATCATGGATTGTAGTTGATCGTCTAGAACACGGTGATCACTAGAGTTTATTGGATCTTTGCATTCCGTTAAAGACATACAATTCATTTGCCTCCTTTGTTGGATCTGTAAGGTCTATTTTTGATTCTTTGGGGTTGAGGTACATGTTGATATGTGATCATCCTTCTTGCATTTGACATCCATTGACCGCCCATACTGGCTGCTCAATTGTCTGCCTTCGATTTCCGGTCGATGCCGGTCTCCAGTTACTACTGTGTATTGTAGTTTTTGGCGAGACTCTATTACTTATCTTTTTATATCCTGCAAAATATACCAATACAAAATTAATATATTTTATTTAACTAGCATGAATCCCGTGCATTTGTACGGATAAGAATATATACAAAATATTATTTATCTATAAATATTTTAAATAAAATTAATATTATTCAAATCTAATTAATTTAAAATTGGTTTTACTTTATAAAAATTAAGTTTAATATAAACTTAACCCACTTAACCCTTTAATTGACATCATCTTGTGACTTACAGTTTTACATATGTCTCTTTATCCTTCGATAAACCACTCACCAATCTTATCCGACCTCTCTTTTATTCTCACTTCAACAAATCAATAATCAATCTCAATTGATCACACATCTCTTATACATCGTCAAAACCCAACCACTAACCCCCAAATTGACCCTCTTCTTGTGACTCACACTTTTTCACATCTCTTTATCCTCTCATATGCCTCTTTATCACCTCGACAAACCACTTACTGACTGAAATATTGTGAATTACACTTTTTATATGTCTCTTTATCCCTCGTCAAACCAACCACTTATTCTGACCACATGTGAAAAAAGGGTCATTACCGAGAGTATAAACTCTCGGTAATGACCCTATATCTGTCGGTATAGATATAATACCGAGAGTTTGGGTAACTCTCGGCATTCGTCGGTATTGCCATTGTCGGTAAATCTAATTGGGTGTTTATCGAGAAATTTAATAAATCTCTCATTTTAGATACTAGAGAAAAAACGAGAGTTATTTAAAAACTCTCGGTTTTTCCTTACAAGAAAACCCGAGAGTTATTTGAAAAACTCTTTGATTTTCCCTCGCAAGAAAAACCGAGAGTTATTTGAAAAACTCACGGCTTTTCCCTTGCAAAAAAAATCGAGAGTATTTCAAATAACTCTCGGGTCTTCTTGTAAGGGAATAACCGAGTGTTTTTCAAATAACTCTCGAGTTTTCTTTTAAGGAAAAACTGAGAGTTTTTCAAATAACTCTCGGGTTTCCTTGTAAGGGAAAAACCGAGAGTTTTCCAAATAACTCTTGGTATTGCCTCTATAAATGTCTCAAATAGGGTGATCGTTTTGTGCGTAACCAAAACCTGTTCAGCCAAACCAATACATGTACAATAATATTCATAAACCAAAAGATCATTATAATTCCAAAATTCTAAACCAAACCCAATCATCCAAACAACCTGTCATCAGTCGAACCAAAACATTTACAATTGTTCAAAAATTATAATGTACTAACTAGTTGGGGGAGGGGGTTGTCATTAAGAATTCAATTTATTGTTCATATTTCTCCCCGCTTCCATTTGACTCTCCCTTTGCGATCTTTCTCTATCCTTCTTTTCCATTTCACTAATCATTTCCACTCTTTCTATATTCCTCATTTGAATTTCCTCCATTGTCAACGCCATGTGTCTCACATCCGCCTTTAGCTATTCATTCTCCTCCAACAACCGATTAGTGGATCGTTGAGAATTTTTGCTACTCCGACGATCCTCTCGTGTGGGTCGGACGCCGGATCCTATACCGATCACTATCCCATGCATTTGGCGTCTGGACACTTTCTACGTCAAGTCGAAGTCAAAGATATATGGTTCATTGCTTTTTACTTCCTCCATCTCTGCCTGCACATTTGAAATTAATTTTCATTTATATAAATAAGCTATATATAATTTTATTAAAGTCGATTAACTTACAATCTTCTATTGCGCTCGTTCGTCTAAGATCGGGTTGGGGTTTTCTTTTGTAGCTTTTGGGGTACGGGTCCTCTTGGAAACTTCAACGATGGAGGGGGTCCGTCTTATTTCACCTGCCTGTTGAAATAAATGATTTATGAAATTAGTAACATCAATAACAATCAATTCATTCACAAACTTAAATCGAACTAAATCTAACATCAATAATAATCAAACCTAAAACTAACATCAATAATAATCAATTCATTCACAAACTTAAATCAAACCTAAATCTAACATCAATAATAATCAAACCTAAAACTACATCAATAATAATCAATTCATTCACAAACTTAAATCAAACATAAATATAATATCAATAATAATCAAACCTAAAACTAACATCAATATTAATCAATTCATTCACAAACTTAAATCAAACCTAAATCTAACAAAATCTAACATAAATTAAACATAAAACTAACATCATTCAAACCTAAATCATAAATCTAACAAAATCTAACAAAATCTAACATAAATTAAACATAAAACTAACATCAATCAAACTTAAATCTAACAAAATCTAACTTAAATCAAACATAAACTAATATCATTCAAACCTAAATCTAACATAAATCAAACTTAAATCCAAGAAACTGTAACCTAAATCAAACCTAAAACTAACCAACATCAAACCTAAATCTAACCATATAATATAAACATAATTAAACTAACCTAGAAGTTGAAGAGAAGAAGCACGACGATAGACAGATCGACGACGAGCTAGAGACGCAGCGACAGATAGATCGACGACGAGCTACAAGCGGCGGAAGGATCAATCGGCGACGTGGACGGCGTTGGGCGTGGGCGACATTAGACGTGGACGGCGTTTGTCGCTATCGGCGTGGATCGTCTTTCGGGTGAGCGCGACTGTCGATCGGGAGAAGGGGAGAGGGAAGAAGCGGACGATAATGATCTGGAAAGGGAAAGATGTTTTTTTTAATTAAATGGGGTTTTACCGAGAGTTTTAGATATAACTCTCGGTTTTGACCCTTTCATATTTCCGAGAGTTTTAGGTATAACTCTTGGTTATGATCCTTTCATATTTCCGAGAGTTTTAGGTATAAATCTTGGTTTTGATTTTTAATACTTCCGAGAGTTTTATGTATAACTCTCGACTTTGGTTATTTTTTTTGAGAGATATGAGTAAATCTCTCGGTTTTGATGGATCTCACACAAATTTTAATAAAAGAAAAACCGAGAGAATTGTGTATATCTCTCGGTTTTGACCTTAGATTTTTTAACTTAGAACATCAACAACACACATTCATCTATTTAAAACACAACCTAATTATCATTAAACACACCATTTTTATAATCAAACTCTACACATATTCTTATTATCATCAAACACAAACATATATATTCCTTTATATAATCAAACACAATCATATACATTTATAAAATTAATCACAATCCATACACTTCAAAAATAACACACACTTTATTAGCTTAGTTAGGAGTTTAGACAAACTAATTAAACACCAAGTAAATTAAAATAAATGAAGAAATCAAAAAAATGAAGAAGTTAAATACCGAGAGATATACATATAACTCTCGATATTACCATTCAAAACCGAAAGATATTTGAATATCTTTCAGCATTTCACTTCTTCATTTTTTAATTTAATTGGTGTTTAACTTTCTAATTAACTTGAACAACATTAATTTAACACATTTCATATCCTTACACAATCCCCGCACATCTAATAACCAAACTCTACACACATCCTTAATATAATCAAACACAAAACATACACTTCTTTATATAATCATACACAATCATATACATTTATATAACTAATCACAATCCCTACTCTTCAAAAACAACACATACTTTATTAGCGTAATTAGAAGTTTAAACAAGCTAATTAGAAAGTGAAACACCAATTAAATTAACAAATGGAGAAGTGAAATACCGAAAGTTTTCTAAACATCTTTCGGTTTTGAGATGTCAAAACCGAAAGATACTTAGAAATCTTTCGCAATTGCCCCCTTCCCAACACTTAAAATTATTTTTAGTTTTTTTGGAGAAAAAGTCAAAACTGAGGGTTTTTGATAAACTTTCGCAATTACCCCCTTCATAACACTTAAAGTTATTTTCAGTTTTTTTAAAAGAGTCAAAACCGAGGGTTTTTTGAAAAACCTTTGCAATTACCCACTTCCCAACACTTAGAATTATTTTCAGTTTTTTTGAGAAGAGTCAAAACTGAGGGTTTTTTGAAAACCTTTCGCAATTACCCATTCCCAACACTTAGAATTAATTTCAGTTTTATTGAGAAGAGTCAAAACCGAGGGTTTTTTGAAAAACCTTCTCAATTACCCATTTCCCAACACTTAGAATTATTTTCAGTTTTTTTGGAAAAAGTCAAAACCGAGGGTTTTTTTAAAAAACCTTCGCAATAACCCCCTTCCCAACACTTAGAATTATTTTCAGTTTTTTTGAGAAGAGTCAAAACCGAGGGTTTTTTGAAAAACCTTCGCAATTACCCATTTCCCAACACTTAGAAATTTTTCAGTTTTTTTGGGAAAAGTCAAAACTGAGGATTTTTGGAAAAACCTTCACAATTATCCCCTTCCCAACACTTAAAATTATTTTCAGTTTTTTTTGGGGAAAAGGGAAAGTCGCTTTACAATTCCTAAAATTTAGGCACAGCCTTTTCCACAGTTACAGAAGCCTTTGCCGCAGATGACCGCTTTATTAGCCCGGATTGCGCTTTCAAATCAAAACCGAGGGTTTTTTGAAAAACTTTCGCAATTACCCCATTCGTAACACTTAGAATTATTTTTAGTTTTTATGAGAACAGTCAAAATTGAGGGTTTTTTTGAAAAACCTTCGCAATTACCCATTTCCCAACACTTAGAATTATTTTCAGTTTTTTTGGAAGAGTCAAAACCGAGATTTTTTGAAAAACCTTCGCAATTACCCATTCCCAATACTTAGAATTATTGTCAGATTTTTTGAAAAGAGTCAAAACCGAGGGTTTTTTGAAAAACCTTCGCAATTACCCATTTCCCAACACTTAGAATTATTTTCAGTTTTTTTGGGAAAAAAGTCAAAACCCAGGGTTTTTTAAAAAACCTTCGCAATTACCCATTCCCAATACTTATAATTATTTTTAGATTTTTTGGAAAGAGTTAAAACCGAGGGTTTTTTGAAAAACCTTCGCAATTACCCATTTCCCAACACTTAAAATTATTTTTATTTTCTTTGGGAAAAGTCAAAACTGAGGGTTTTTGGAAAAACGTTCCCAATTACCCCTTCCCATCACTTAGAATTATTTTTAGTTTTTTGGGGAAAAAGTAAAAACCGAGGATTTTTTGAAAAACTTTCGCAATTACCTCTTCCTAACACTAATAATTATTTTTAGTTTTTTTGAGAAAAGTCTAAACCGATGATTTTTTGAAAAACTTTCGGAATTACCCCTTCCCAACACTTAGAATTATTTTTAGTTTTTTTGAGAAGAGTCAAAACTTAGGGTTTTTTGATAAACCTTCGCAATTACCCATTTCCCAACACTTAGAATTATTTTCAGTTTTATTGAGAAGAGTAAAAATCGAGGGTTTTTTGAAAAACCTTCGTAATTACCCTTTTGGGGGGAGTCAAAACCGATGGTTTTTTTGAAAAACTTTCGCAATTACCCTTATCCAACACTTAGAATTATTTTAAGTTTTTTAGGAACAGTCAAACCTGTGGGTTTTTTGAAAAACTTTCGGTGAAAACTTATATCACCGAAGATTTTATACACCTCTCGGAATTTTTTTATTAATAACGAAAGATTTATTCCTCTCGGAACCATTACCTAAAGTTTAATAAAACTCTCAATAAATTTTGTCGGTAAAAGTCCTTTTTTCACTAGTGGACCCCATACTCGACAAACCACCCACCACTCGATCTCTTGTGACTCATACTTTTTTATATGTCTCTTTATCTCTCGATAAACCACTCACCAATCTTAGTTGACCTCTCTTTTACTTTCACTTCAACGAATCAACAACCAATATGAATTGATCACACATCTCTTATCCATCGTCAAAACCCAACCACTAAACCCCAAATTGACCATCATATTGTGACTCATACTTTTTCATGTCTCTTTATCCCCTTATACGCCTCTTTATCTTCTCGTCAAACCACTCACTGACCCTAATCTTGTGAATCATATCTCACAAACCAACCACTAATTCTGACCTCACACTCGACAAACCACCCACCACTAGACCTCTTTTGACCCACATTTTTCATGTCTCTTTATCCCTCGATAAACCACTCACCAATCTTAGTCGACCTCTCTTTTACTCTCACTTTAACAAATCAACAACCAATCTCAATTTATCTCACATCTCTTATCCATCGTCAAAACCCAACCACTAACCCCCAAATTGACCCTAATCTTGTGACTCACATTTTTTTCATGTTTCTTTATCCCCTCATATGCCTCTTTATCCCATCGATAAACCACTCACTAACCTTAATCTTTGGACTCACACTTTTTCATATGTCTCTTTATCCCTCACCAAACCAACCAATAATTCCGACCTCATGCTCGACAAACCACCCACCACCTGACCTCCATCTCGTGACCTCACACTTTCAAATACTTGTCAAACCAACCACTAATTCCGACGTGACCTCATACTTTCAAATACTCGTCAAACCAACCACTAATTTCGACCAATCTCTCAATTCATCACACATCTATTATCCATCGTCAAATCCCAACAACTAATCCCCAAATTGACCATCATCTCGTGACTCACGCTTTTTCAAGTCTCTTTATCGCTTCATATGCCTCTTTATCCCCTTAACAAATTACTCACAGACCTTAATCTTGTGACTCACAATTTTTCATATGTCTATTTATTCCTCTCCAAACCAGCCACAAATTCTGACGTGACCTCACACTTTCAAATGCTCTCCAAACCAATCACTAATTCCGACCTCATACTCAACAAACCGCCTACCACCCGACCTCACACTTTCAAATGCTCTCCAAACCAACCACTAATTCCGACTTTATACTCTTAGATGCCTCGTATCCTTTGTTTAAAAATTAAATTTGCATGTTTTGAGATTTGAACACTAGTCTTAAGCATAAAATGTAAACACTATAACCGCTAGACCACTTAAGATTAAGATTGATAAAATATTTTATTATTTTGTGTATGTATATATATATTTTGTTTATATATATATATATTAATGAGAGAGAAAATAATTAGAAAAAAATAGTTATTATTATTTATCACTTATAAAAACTTTATATATATATATATATATATTATAGTGTTATTATATATATAATTATTGATAAGACAATACATATTTTATGATTAGCGAGAGAAAAAAATATAAGATAAAATATATTTATATATGGTAAAGAAAAAAAAGTTAATTAAGAAATAGAGAAAAAATAAAGTTAATTACAAAAGAGAGAGTATGAGAATATATATATATATATATATATATATATATATATATATATATATATATATATTAAGAGAAAAAAATATCAAAATTAACCACTGCACTTAACTTGATAATTCAGACATTTTTAAGACTAAACATAATTATATATATATATTAATTAATGAAGAGAAAAGAATTTAATTTATATATATATAGTATAGTATTATTATATATATAATTTTTGATAAGACAATACATATTTTATATGATTAATGTGAGAAAAAATAAAAAATAAAATATATTACATCTATAAAGAAAAAAATAAAGTTAATTTAGAAATAGAGAGAAATATAAAAAAAAGTTAATTGAAAAGAGAGAGTATATATATATATATATATATATATATATATATATATATATATATATATATATATAATAGGAGAAAATATAATGATGCTTAACTATATTTTTCTCTTAATATATAGATTAGTTAGTTAAAAAATTAAATTTATATTGTTAAAATGTCTCATGTTCATAAAATTTGGTGTTAAATTTAAAATATAAAGTTATTAGCGTGGTTGGTTAAATGGTTGTATTTGTTTGATTAGGTTGTAAGTTTAAACCATACCTATAACATTTTTAATTTTATTTTTAACCGTTTTAAGTTTATGGTGGGTCAACAAAAAATCCGACCCAAGTATCCATTTACTCTCACATATATATCCAAATTAATCACAGCTCTCGACTCGACAATCCGGACATTTTTAAAATTAAGTATAATTATATATATAGATATTTAATCTATTTATTTATTCATTTATAAAAATTAATTTGATTTAATTTAAAATGTCTAAAATTTAATTAATTTGAAATCCAATGAATATCAATCGTTTCCAAACTAATTATTTATTTTAATTCCGTGCAATAAACCTTTATAAAAAATTTAGAAAACATTTTTATTGACTCAAAATTGGTTAAAGTTATAAATTTGAGCATATAAATTGAGTTTCTACAATATGAGAAAATATATGTTAAATAGTAATAACGAGTTAGTTGGTGCAAAGTAGCTGAAATAAGGACACAAAATCAAGAATTACTTTTTAGAGTAAAAATATAACATTTGGCTACTCTTTTGGAGGTGTGTGAGCTCGAGATTTTACTTTCAATTCAATCAACTTTACATGAGCTTTTTTTAGAACGTAGAGTTCCACTTCTCCTTTGAAGTACAACTAATCTCCGCGAATTAAGTACATAGTCCGCAAACACACTTAACCATTTGACCAGACGCAAAACTTGCCACTTGACGGGCTCAAACTTGGGACCTTAGGGAGGCTAAGGGATATTCACTTCTTGTTGTCGTTAATCTAGAAGAGGGGATTACATGGTTATTATGATATACACATACATCCTTTTATTAATGATTTTCTTATAAGTTAATTATTTTTATTCTTTTCAAGTATTAATTTATATGTCTACCGAAAGGGTTGGTAACTCTATGGATAACTCTAATTTATAGAGTACCGAACATAACAATGATGGGCTTGATACAACTCTGGGTAGGGATGACTCGCAAAATCCAAAGTAAAACATTAATAAGGTTCATGATAAGTGAAACTCAGAGGAGGAAATGGATGCTGGAATCGTCCTCATGGCTGAAGTGCTTTCTAACTTAATGAATCATGATTCATCAACCAACACAAACCAAAACCTAACTAATGATAGGCTGAATTCGGATCCCCTTCAAACTGTTACCCAGGTCACAACACTTGGTGGTTCTAAACTTGATCCTATTGGCACTTAGAGATCAGAAATTAGCAATCCAGTCATACTAAAGCTGACAGTAATGCATCAGAGCCAATGATTGAGATGCGTATTTACAAGTCCAATAATTGGAATATGGATCGTAATAAAATTGCTAATATTGCAGGCCTTAGAAACCAGATAAAAAAAATTTCTCATCCAAGTCCAAAAACAAGATCTCGTAATGAGTAAGGAAAGAGGCTCACAAATCACAGTCCAGTTTAATTTCCACTATCTCTAGGATTGAAACCTCCTCACTAAGAGAGAATATGACGAGATTGTCTCATGGTCCGTCATGATCATGAAAGAATTCGGGAAATGCGCAACCACCAAGGTCTACCCCATTCATGCAACTCCCAACCGTACTTGGCAAAAAGGCAATGTGTGGCAAGGTCTCTCCAACCCTAACAAGGGAAAACTCTACATTGACAACTCCCTTCCCATAGTTACCACCCTTAGCCACCAATTCCATTTCGAACTCCCCTCTAAGATCGAGGAAGAATACGTCCGGGCATGGGATTCTATCGTGGTGGGTCACTTCGTCGGGAGAGCCACAACTCCATTTAAAGCGGTTAAAGACCATCTCTTCGACCTTTGGGAGAAGGAAGGACTCGAGCCAACCAATGCTTCAAAATTTGTAAGTGGAAGGAAGGCATGGTCCTAGACAAGAAGCCCCCAGAACTTGAGCAAATTTGGCTAACTCTTCAGAACATACCCCCACACTTATGCAACGCTAAGGCAATTATCTACTTCGCAAGCCTCAATGGAAAACCTCTTAGGCTCGACACCGATATCGAAGGAGACAAGAGAGCATCTAGTGTTAGAGCCAACATTGAGATCCACCCAGAATGCACCCTTCCTAAAGAATTGGAACTCATGGAAAGATTGTGAAACATCTATCATATTGGAGTCAGCTACGAGCGGTTGCCTCTCATATGCATCAACTGCAAAACCTTCATGCACTCAATCCTCAAATGCCCAAAAAACAAAGAATCCACAAATCTCAATGCCGACACAACTAAGCTGAACAATGTCGAAGTCATAAAACAGAACAACTAGGAGGAAGATGCTACTATGAGTAAAGGAACCAAAAAGAAAATATTTATCTTATGAAGGTCTGATCGGGACAATAGTGACATTGGAGCTACTAAAGTAGGAAACGAAGGAAGCAATAATGACATCCTGGACAATGACAATACACTAATTACCCAAAACTCAAAAGGAACAAGACAAGAATGACATCTGAGTGGGCGTGAATGTTACTGAGAAACTCGATAAGACCCAACATGAGCTAATTAAACCAAGGAGTGACAAAGGTAATGACAGTATTGATGATACAATAAAAACCATGGTAGTCAAGCATGTTACTAACACTCACAACAAGAATAATGGTAGGAGATTGGATGATGAGCCAAACAGAAGAGCCGATAATCAAACTAACAGCCTCAATGAACATAATGACGAGTAGGACAATTAATGCAGTGAAACTCACCCTAAAAACCTAACAGTTAGAGGAGCAAGCACTAAGGACGACGAGCCATCACTACGTCTCGGAGAAGAACGCAACACCACTGTAGCCTTAGAATCCAATAGTCCTAGAATAGAGGGTTGTAACACTGATCCTCCTACCATTACCAAAGCAAACACATCAAAATCGAAAACATCACGGTTTAAGAAGAAGGATAAAAGGAAGAAAATCAAAAGAAAAAATGAGAGGGTAATTAGAAACCTGACTTAAACAACCTTTAATGATCATCATAACTTGGAATATTAGAGGTCTCAACGACCCGCTCAAGAGCAAGGAAATTAGGAGAGTCATTGAAAAAGAGCAAATCACGATTATTGGAATTCTTGAGACCAAAGTCAAGCTAAGTAATGTTGAGAAAATTGGTTCACGGTGCTTCGTGGACGGTTGGAAATTCATTCACAACTCCAACAATAGATCCAATCAAATTTGGGTCAGCTAGCTAGAACTCCAATATGGTAGATGTAAAAGAAACCTATAACAACCCCAAGTCATCATGGTCGAAGTCAAATGCAAAAAAACGCTCAACCTTCTCAACTTTACGTTCATATACGGTGACAATTCAGATAGTAGTAGAAGAGCGTTCTAGAACATCCTTAGAAACCACATCGTTGAAAAAAAGCCTTGGACTATTTTGAGCGATTTCAACGTCACTAGACAGGTCCACGAAAGACTCCCGATTTCTAAGCTCTCTAAGGTATGCTCGACTTCAACAACTATATCCCTGATTTGGGTTGCCTAGAACTAGCCTACTCTGGAAATTTCTTCACCTGGTCATCCACGCATGGTAACGACCACTTGAGAAAGAGCCGAATCGACATGGGGCTAATCAATGAAACTTGGGCCATCAAATTCCCAAAGCCCACATCCAAGTTCTCAGTCCTGATATCTCCGACCACTGCCCCATCATGCTTTATTGGGATAAAAAGGAAAGAACCAAACATTCCTTCTAGTTCTTCATTTTTTGTATGAAAAGTAACAATTTCAGTGATATTATCAAAAACGTTTAGACCGAACAGATTTAGGGTACAAAATGTACCAAGTCAGCCAAAAGCTTGTCATCCTCAAAACTAAACTCCAAAACTTGACAAATAATGGTAAAGTAATATCTCACGCCGAGTCCTTGAAGCCAAGCCAAAGCTGGAAGCCATCCATAACAGCCACCTCCGCCACAATGGTATGAGCCAAGGTTACAACGAAAAAAAGGAGGCCCTCATAAAATTCCACAATGTCAGCTCCTACGAGGAAAGCTTTGCCCGCCAGAAATCCAGGCAAAATTGGCTCTTACTTGGCGACAAGAACACAACTTTCTTCTATCGGAAATGATCTACTAGAAACTTCCATAACAGTGTCATTCGTTTCAAGCGGAGTGATGGGAGCACGGCATAGGGGGAAACATGTGCACTTAGAGGCAATTAACTTTTATCGTGACCTCATCGGTACCAAAAAGGATTTCTCAAATCACTTGAGCCTCCTTTACCAAATCGTCATTAGAATAGTCAACAATGTTGACAGCAATAAACTCATTGAGATTGTTAGTGCCGATGAGATTAGAGACACCTTTTTTTAGCATGAAATGTGATAAAAGCCATGTGCCTGATGGATTCCACACCACTTTCTCAAGGCCAATTGTAACATTGTCGGACATAGTGTTTGTGAGGTTGTCACTAAGCTCTTATGGAACCATAAGATTCTTAAGCAATGGAATGCAACCATCCTCAACTTTATTCCAAAAAAGCCCTCCCCTAAAATGATTCAAGATTTCCGTCCCATTTCCTGTTGTAATATCACTTATAAAATCATTTCAAAAATCATTGCCAAACGTTTTAAAGTTGTTATCTCAAAACTCATCAATCCTGGGCAATCGACTTTCATCCCTAGAAGGTCTATCTCCCATAACATCTTACTCATGCATGGTCTTCTTAAGAGCTACGACAGGAAGTCCATCTCACCGCGTGTGGCTTTTAAGGTGGACATCCTAAAGGTTTTTGACTCCATCAATTGGAGCGCCATTCACGATTTCTTAACCGCCTTTGGCTTCCCTTGTATCTTTATTGACTGGATTTTACAGTGTGTATCGACCCCCCACTTCATTGTGAGCGTGAAAGATATCCATGATGGGTTTTTAAAGGGAAAATGGGATTAGAGAAGGGGATCCTCTCTCCTCATACCTTTTATTCTTTATTATGGAGGTCTTTTAGTGCATTGTTAAAATGCTCCTAAAGTACGGACCTTTCACTCACCACCCTTATTGCAAGCAAGAATTTATCACCCATATCTGTTTTGCAGATGATCTCTTCATCCTAGCGCATGCTGACGTTGACTCTGTTAGAATTATCAAGGAGGCTCTCACAATTTTTCATAGTATTACAGGTCTCAAAATTAATTAGGGCAAAAGCATTGCTTTCTATGGAGGCGTCAAGGAGGAAACTAAAGCTAGCATATTCGGGATCATGGGCGTTGAAGAAGAATCGCTCCCCGTCTGATACCTGGACATCCCTCTCTCCTCTAAACAACTCCAGATCTCGCATTGTCGACCTTTAATTGAAAAGGTAAAAAATGTTATTCTGGGATGGGCTACTAAAAGACTTTCTTATGCAGGTCGCATTGAGTTGGTCACTAGAGTCGTTATGGGTATTTTTGGATCATCTTATGAGGAATTTCATTTGTGGGACTCACGGGCGTGGTGGGAAAAAGATCAAATGGACGGACACATGCAAGTCCAAAGAGGAAGGCGGAATCAGCATCAAGGATAGTGTCTCCTGGAAAAAAACTCTCACCTATAGGCACTTCTGGGAGTTGGAAAATAAGCAGGACTCGCTTTGCGTCAGATGGGTACACTCGATTCATTAGAAAAAGACATTAGCATCTGAACATGCAAGATCATAATGGATATGGCGTGGTCCCTTAAAAAAATTCTAAAACTAAGAGACAGTGCGGGCAAGATGATCAACATTCAAATTGGAAACGATAATGGAACTCATTTCTGACATGACCCCTGGTTCGAAAATAGACCCATCCTTCATATAAATGTTTTCTTCATCACTCAAATCAGGAAAGAATGTCAATTTGCCATAGTTCAACAAGTCAAAAGTGGCGATTGAAACATCATTTTGAGGATTATTCCAGAAGGTGCGAGAATCCTTGGAACTTTCATCATATCATCTGAATAACTACGAGGTTTCTCGTGTTTGGAATGTCGAGAACAATGGCAGGTTCGACTCGGGGTCTACTTAGGATTGTGTCCGTGATCATGGGGACATTGTCCCATGGTTCCACTTAGTGTGGTCTACCAAAGTGATCCCCATACACTAATTCATTTTATGGCTCGCGTTCCGTGAGAGACTCAATACCCATGATCGGATCAATAAGTACATGATCATCCCGGATACTAATTGCCTCCTTTGCTTGGGAAATGAGGAGTCCATTGAACAACTCCTTGGGAACTACCCTTTTGCCTCATTTCTTTGGCGCAGATTCTACACATCAATGAGTCTCCTCAGCTTCCCAAATGAATGGACCGACATCAAGGACCTCGCTATCATAAAGACCTAGGGCAACGACTTCAGCTCCAATACCTTCAAGTGTTTTTTTCGCCAATATTGTTTATCACATTTTGATTGAGAGGAACGCTAGAGCCTTCTCAGAAGTCCGCAACAATTCGAATACAGTCTGCAACAATATTATCACCGATGACAACTCCCTCATTCGAACGTGGAGGCGTATTCCCACAGGCGAGAAGAATTGATTAATCTGTAAAAACTAGAACATCGCTTACGAGAAAATCACCCTAACCATTGATTTCTTTGCACTTTAATTCTCAATTCTTAGTTGTCATCTTTTATCTCTTTTTTTTACTTCATTCAGTTTGTTTTTACTCTGATTTCTTTTGAACTCATGTAACTTCTTGGCCCTTTTGTGGCTTTTATTTTATTGACGTTACATCGTATTTATTTATTTTTGTATAATTTCTTAAAACTGATTATAACATCTAAATATATTTAGTTCAATATTTAAAGATTTGATGTAATGACTCTTTTTTTACTTCTAAATTAGAAGTTTATATTTACGGAATGATAATAATTTGTTTTTTCTTATAATGAGGTATTATATACAATTTATTATTTTTTTATTAACAAATAAATGTCTCAAATATGAGAAACTCTATTACAACTATTCAATATTTGAATTACTAACTAACTATTCTTCTAATATATACAAGTTTATTTTTTTTAATTATATTTTAAAACAACATGTCTTGACAAGTCAAATTATTGATAAGCTGAAGATCTGTGTGATCAAGTTGTGGCATATATACTCCCTCCAATTCAATCATCTCGATCCTGAGCAGGTAATAAATAATATTGCACAATCACACACACTCGAATATCATATTCGGTTCTGATTATTTCATTAGAACTCGCCCCTGCTTATGACTCTGCCTGAAACAGATGGACTACTACTACATTTGATACTCGATCCTATTTCTATTAAAACAAAAACAAGTTAATTCTCGACATTTTCAATCAAAATCACGCGTGAAATTGTACCTGAAAAGTAGGAAAGGAGGCTGACGAGAGAAAATAAAAATTGGTTTTTTCTTTCAAATTCTCTCTCCCTCCCTATAATCTCTCCGAAATTAGTTTCATATAATATAATTTATACATTTTGTTAAAAATATCAATTCAAATATTTGTTTTTAATTATCTCTTATAAAACAATCAAACAAACCCCATAAATATATGGCCTAATTATATATTTTCAGTTAAACAAACTACCCATGAATTTTTTTAATTACTAATAATATTTAATATTATAAATATGTGTAATTATTTTTCATTGCAATGATTCAATGATTTGCTAATTAATATATATACTTACGGATATTAATTCAAAAAATAATATACTTGAACATTGAAAAAACATTAAAAATATCTCATTTCTATTAATATGAGTTTTACAATATACATGATTAATAATAAGGTATAAGAATATAATGAGGTTGAGGTTGGGGTTGATAGGCACGAATTAAAGGTAACTCAAGTCCATGAATAATGTTTTTGAATCCATTGATTTTGCAAGGAGGAAGTTTATCCAAATAATCTTGTCGGAGTTTACAAAATACTTCCATCGTAAGAAGACTATCTGAACCAGCCTGATGACTCTGAGTGCCCGATCTTCTTTCCACTTTAAGAGTATTTGCCAATTTGTCTAACCCACCGTAAAGTCCATTGAAAGACTTCATAACGTGTTTGAGGTCGAAAACTGATTCCCCAAATATTTGCCTGACTAGAACCATGAACGTGATCGGATCCGATGGAAGGGGACTTCCGGTTAAAATCTTGACGACGAATCCAAAGTCATAGGCACCATGAAAAGTGATCCAAGCATGAGGAATCTTAGAGCCAAACACTCCACAATCCGTCAACATAGAGATTAACAATCCCGAATCAATACCATCTACTTTGTTCCTTGTAAAGTCAATACCCTGATTCTTTAAAAGTGCTATAGAGTCTGAGTTGTGAACATCTGAATCAACGTCAAAATCCTTGATATTAAACTGCCATACAAACGAACGTACGGATCCGGAAAGAGGGTCGGGAAAAGTTGACAGTGTTAGACCAAATTGGATTAACTTGAGGGCGTCTACATTGGCCTTCATATAAAAATAGTTAGTTTCAGGAGGTAGACTCGTAAGGCAATAGTTTGGAACGTCGGGCTTGTAAATAGTGCCGGGAAATTCCGTATCGAATGACACAAACGGTGTGAAAGGAAGGATTTTATAAATCATATCAATCTCTTCACTAATATTATAGTTCCAAACTTCACGAATACTATTGTTGGAGGCCATGACTGTAAAATAAGAAATAAGTCTCGTAAGTGGAGAAATAAAGGAAGGTTATGGTTTGAGGAGGATGTATGACTAATTATCCAAAAACATTTCATATATAATTAAGTTTAATCTTAACCATAATCCTATTTCTAATCCTAAAATATTATTATTATTATTATTTATTTTAAATTTAATTAACTAAATAATTTGAATTAACAAATTATAAATTCAATAAATTTAGAATGATTAGTTACATTATCATCTTATAAATATTCATAGATAAATTTTAATTTCAAATATAATTCTAATTAAAAATTATTATTTTATTTTTATATTAAATATTAATTAACAAAACAGAGAAAAAAAAGTTATATATATATATATATATTTTTTTTTTTTTAACTAATGAGATAAAAGAAAATTGGATAATCTAAAAAAAAAAAAAAAATGAAACCTAAACTCATTTAAATTATTGAGAGTATGTATACCTAATTAAATCTTGACTGAAATTCCACGCTTAAAACCTTGTCCTCTTTGTTTTATATTTGTACAATTTATATTTATTTATTTTATGTGTTTGAATGTTTTTTATTTTTAAAAATAATTAGAAAACTCTTAAAAATAATATTTTCAACAAAGACAAAAAAAAAAAATTCTCTAAACGAATGTTTGTCTATATTTTTAACATTTAACATTATTCATTTATTTTGTATATGTATATTGTTTTTATCAAGTACTTCAAATATATTTTTTTGGGTGAAAGTTTCTTGCTATTATAAACCCAACTCATATTTTATTTATTTATAGAATATATGGTTTTATTCAAAGTTATTATCTATTTTTATCTCTTTCATCTAACTCATAATTATATGAGAAGTATGCTTTATCTTTTAATAAAATTTAATATTATAGTAAAATTTATTTTAATTAAAGGAATTTGTAAAAGATATGAAATGAAAATTCATTCACTATGTTAAGATTAATGAAAGATTAAAACGTACCTTATCCAAGATGATTCCAAAGAATATAAAGTTAAACCTTAAAGAGAGATAATAGAGAAGAAGAACTAAAGAATGCTTTAAGTTATTATATATGTTTTGTTGATGGAAATTAATGATATATATACATAAATTAGTGAACTGCAAAATATAAAACTATAATAATATTTTATATTTTAAATAAAGTATTTTTTAAATATATAATATCTCAATATCTTAAATACGAGGAATGTTAGGAGAGGTAATTTGAGGGAGGGAATGATGTGTCACTACATCACTGGTTGTAAAAATTATAAAAGGTGAGGAGAGAGAAAGAGAGAAATTTTGTTAATTTTTTGACTAATCAAAATGCGATACATCATTCTCTCCCTCAAATTTTCTCTCCCAATCATTTCTCCTTAAATATATAATATCTATATATATATTATCTATAAAATAAATAAAATTTTACAATACTTATTTTTAAATAAAATTAAAAATAATTTAAAAAAATATAAAACTTAATTTTTTTAAAAAAATATTCAAAATACTAAAATAGAGAAGAAAAAAGAAAATAAAGTTATAAAATATGATATAAATAATTTAATTTATTTTTAATTGAAGTCATGTCTATAATTTATTTTAAAATCATTAAAATTTAAAATTATGTAAATTAAACACTATAACAAAAATTTAAGTTCATAATGATATATATGATAAATAAAATAAAATTTATGGACAAAATTAGTGAATAGGTGTAAGAATAATAACGGTTATCTTGGTATATTTCTAATTTTGTATGTCAAACGAAGTTAATGTTTTATTTTAAATTTAAGTTTTTTAATTATATTTTTGCCACTTAAATTCACAAATTTGAAAAGAAAAATAGGCCTTGTTTTGTATGGGTTTTTAAAAAAACCCATACAAAATTAAATATTAATCCCTTTTTATCCATCACATCACTTAAATCATTAACCAAAATACTAAAATACTCTTTATTTTAAATTATTATTTTTTATTTTATTTATATATATCAATACCCTTTAAGTTTTTTTACCAAAAATAATCACCACCTCCTCAAAATCATAACCAATCATTATTTTTTTCTCCCTTTAGATTTTTATAAAAACCCCAAATCGAACAAGCTCTTAGCATATTTAACTAGTAATGGTAGGGGACGCTATTAATGGTAGGGGATGCGAATATTAGATATTCGATTTGATCACATAATATTCTTTACTCCTTATAATTAATTTCTCTCGCTCTCCTCATTAATTAATTAATTTATCTCTCATACTTTTCATTATTTATTTTCCCACTCTCACTAATAAATTTATCTCTTTTCTTTTTTAGGACTAATTAATTTATCAAGAACCTGCCAGTGAACCGAGCGTCCCGGTCGCTCACAATGTCCGCCGGCACTCCGAAATTTTTCACAACATTCCGGAACAATAAGTCAGCTGCGGTCTCGGCTGAACACACCTTGGGCACCGGTATGAAGACCGCATACTTCGAAAACCTGTCCACCACAACTAGGACCGAAGTCTTCCCCTCCACCTTGGGAAAACCGAGAATAAAATCTAAGGAAATAGACTGCCACGGTCTATCAGGTATGGGCAAGGGCTGCATCAAGCCCGCTTGTCTCCTCTTCTCGGTCTTGTCTAGTTGACACACCAGACACGTCTTGACATAAAATTCCACGTCCTCCAGCATCTTGCTCCATAGGTAGGACCGTGAAAGAAGCGCCATGGGTCTCTCTGAGTAGTTTCTGACGCAAGGGCCCGGTTGGAACGACCGCGCGCCCTCCTTTGGCAAAAAGCAGACCATCTTCAAGCCAATATTTCGTGCTTTCTCCCGCAAGCACCTGCTTCACCGTAGCTTGGTAAGCAACATCATTCTTGGCAGCTTCGCGGATCTCATCCATGAACCCTGCCTCCACCAGTGTCAAGGCTGCCACATATTCCTCGGTCGTCTGGCGGCTGAGTGCATCGACCACTTCATTACTCTTCCCGGGCCGGTGCAGCCATTCGAAATCAAACTCGCTGAGAAATTCTTACCACCTCGCTTGCTTAGGGGACAACTTCTTCTGAGTCTTGAAATAAGTGTTAGCCACGTTGTCGGTGACCACCACAAACTTGGTGCCCAAAAGATAGTGGCGCCATGCCTCAAGGCAATGCACAACCGCCACCATCTCTTTCTCATGAGTTGAATATCGAGTCTCAACATCTTTGAACTTCCTGCTTTCGAATGCAACCGGATGCCTCTCCTGCATCAGCACCCCACCCAACGCTCGGTCGGATGCGTCGGTATGTACTTCAAAAGGCCTGTCAAAGTGTGGCAGTTGCAACACGGGCTCGGTCGCGACCGCGTGCTTCAGGGCTGTAAATGCATCTTCACATCTGTCGGACCAGACCCACTCTCGGTCCTTCTTTAGCAAATCTGTAAGGGGCCCGGTCATCTTGGAATAATCTTTAATGAACCTGCGATAATAGTTGGCAAGACCGAGGAAGGACCGCAGCTCGGTCGCTCGGCTCGGTCGTGGCCACTTCTCGATAGCAACAACCTTGGCTGGATCCATCCGGATTTCACCATGTGCGACGATATGCCCTAGAAAATTGATTTGCTCCAAACAGAACTCGCATTTGCCCTTGTTTATGTAGAGGTGGTGCTGTCGCAGCTTCTCAAACACCCACTCCAAGTGGCTATAGTGCTCCTCGGCCGAGGCACTATAGACCAGGATGTCATCAAGGTAGACAACCACGCTCCGGTCTAACCTTTCATACAAGACATCATTCATCAGGTTGCAGAACGTGGCAGGCGCATTGGTTAGGTCGAAAGGCATAACTAGGAACTCATATGACCCATAGCGAGTCACACACGTAGTCTTGGCCACATCTTCGGTCGCCACCCTAACCTGCCAGTACCCTGATCTCAAGTCTATCTTCGAATAGACCCGCGCCTGTGCTAGTTTATCAAATAAATCCAGCACGTTTGGGATCGGGTATTTATTTTTGACTGTTACCTTTTTGAGGGCGCGGTAGTCCACGCACATCCGCAAGGAGCCGTCCTACTTCTTTTGGAACAGAATGGGAGACCCGTATGGAGCTTTGCTGGGTCTGATCAGCCCACCTTCCAACAGCTCGGTCAGCTGCTTCCTCAATTCCACCAACTCTGATGGACCCATCCGATAGGGAGCTTTCGCCGGTATCACTGCCCCGGGCTCCAGCTCGATTCTGTGGTTGATGTTCCTCTTCGGAGGCAACACCTTAGGTAACTTGGGCGACATAATATCTTCGAACCGCCCCATCAAATCTGCAACTCTACTCGGCACCTCCGAGTAAACGTCGGGCTTCATCTCCACTAATGTTGCCACGTAAGTGCGCTCTCCACGCCTCAAGCTCTTCTTGAGCTGCATGGCAGAGAGCAAGGCTGCCTTCTTCTCCTTGGCTGCCTCATAGCGCCCGACTATGAAGGATGGATTCTCCAGTGCCGCAATGAAAATCCCTCCTAAGTGTGGCATAACCGCCACATGGACCGCAGCTAGAAATTCGATTCCTAGGATGACGTCGAAGACATCAAGGGGGATGGCCATGAATTCCACCCGACCCTTCCATGACCCAATTTGTAACTCAGCCGTGGCCTGCCCCTTGACTGGCTGAGCTTCTGAATTCACCGCCTTCATCTTCGAGCGGTGTTGAGCAATCTCTAGCCCAAGCTTACTGATCTCTCTGTCAGCAACAAAGTTATGGGTTGCACCAGTGTCAACCATAGCCATAACTTCCTTCCCATTGATCTTGATCTTCACATACATCAGACCACGAGCCTTATGTGGCACATGGGCGCCGTCCTGCATTGCGCCTAACATCTGCAGCGGGTTCACCCTAGAAGGCACATCATCTTGTTCCTCCTCTTGACCTTGGATCGCACTAACTCTGCCGCGCTGCGGGCATTCCCGCATCAGGTGATCACCGTTGCACAGATAACATCCAGCTTGTCTTCGGTCCGGACCGGTTTTACTCCCTCGGTCCGACTCTGTTTTCTTTCGGTCATGACCGGTACTCTTGCCTCGGTTATGACTTGTCTTTCCCCCTGGTCCTCGGTCTCTACCTTGGACTTTGCCCTTCCCCTTGTCTCTGGCAGAGGGCCTACTTGGCTCGGCGCTGACTGAGCCAATGGTCTTGTAATCGGCCAACCGATCGGCCCCAGCTATGGCCGAAGGTAGGTCCTTCACATCCAATCTTCTTAGCTCGGTCTGGGCCCACGGTTGCAGTCCGGCTAGAAAGTTGAACAACTTATCCTGCTCTGACATATCACGGATGTCAAGCATAAGGGAACTGAAGCTCTTCACATACTCTCTTGTGGAACCAGTATGGCGTAGACGGCGGAGGGACTCGCGGGCTAGCCAAGAAGCATTCCCCAGGAGGAATTGCTCCTTCAGTTCTCGCTTCATTACTTCCCAGGTGTCGATCTTGTCGCGCATCGCACTAGCATCATTTGAAAGGCGGGCTCTCCACCAAAGCTTGGCATCGCCTACGAGATACATGCTTGTTACCGACACCTTCTTATCTTTAGGGATCTTGGAGGTCTCGAAATAGACTTCCATATCCCAAAGGAAATTCTCTATCTCCTTAGCGCTCCTGGCTCCTCCGAATGAACAGGGCTCGGGTACCTTAAATTTCGTCGAAGGAGCTGCTGCGTTCGGGGCATCCGAACCAGCCGCGCGCCTAAGCAATCGCATCTCGATCTCCAGCTCTTCTATCCGTGAGATGAGTGCGTTCTGCCTAGTAATCTGCTTTTGCTCTAACATGTCGCTCAAACGCCCAATGTTCAGCTGAGCAGTCTGCCATTGCGCCTTCAACTCGCCCACTTGTGCGAACAGGGAGGGCTCGTTATCCTCTGCAGGCATGCCTAAGAGCTCCTCGAGCTCGGTCAGCCGCGTGTCCGTTTCTGCTTCGAAATCTTCTTGGACCGCACGGCTGCTGCTACTAGTCTTCTTCATTATTTTCTTTCTCCCAAAATATACGTCGCTGTGCTCTGATACCACTTGATATTTCACATTAAATATTACTAATTAATATTTTTTTTCTCCAATCTAAACCCTAAATCATAAACTCTAAACACTAATTAAATATATTGTACTGACTATATATTATCATAATTAATAAAAAAGATTAGATATAAATAAATAAATTAATTAATTAATTAACTAACTAGGGAAGTGAGGGAAACTAATTAAAAGAGAGAGGAGATAATATTTTGTGGTTAAATCGAATATTCAATTAAGAGACGAATACTTTCGTGGTACTAAATTTGCTTCATTTGTCATTATTCTATTTAAGAAATTTTACAAGTTCAAGGAAATACGTAAATTTAGTATTTTTGTTGTTTTTCATTGAAATTAAATTATGTTAACTACTAAATAAACATTTCCAAACTTCCAAACATGACTTGTACACATGAACACTTAATTTTGACTAGACTTTTCAAAAGAGATAAAATAAAATAAAAAATAGCATATATTTTCTTAACAATATTAACAAAAAAAAAAGTGTAATGTTTCAAAAATCGACCCTAAATTCATGGTTGAAAATTGTGGATATTTAAATTTAATTAAATTAATATAAAATTATATTACATTTTTTACATTTTCTCCTTAAAAATATCAATCTTTTCATTTTTATCATAAGTAATGAGAATTTTTTTTTTATTCTCACTGTTTATATCTTAATTACTCTCTCATAAATATATATATATATATATATATATATATATATATATTAAGTCACCAAATTATATATTAATAATTAAATATAAAAATAAAAAAATATATTAATATTTTTTTAATATATTAAATTATATAATTCAATATATTGAATTTATTAACTAATATAATTAATATATGAATTTATTAAGTAATATAATTAATATATAAAGATATGAGAGTGATAGAGGAGAAAATTTGAAGGAAGGAATGTAGAAGAAATTATGTGTCATTACATCATTGGTTGGAAAAAGGATAAAAGGTGATGAGAGAGAAGAGAGAGAAATTTGTTATTTTTTTTGACTAATCAAATTGCGCATCAACTCCACTCCGCAAATATCTTTCTCTCAAATTCTCTCTCTCAATCATTTTTTAAAGATATAATAGTCTTGATATATTAGTTTTAGATCCAAAACAATTTAAATTTTGAGTATTTGAAGTTTAAAATTTTTTTATTTAATTAATTCATTGTTATATTCAAAAATTTAAGTTATTGAGTATTTTTAATTTTATCAACATTGTTATAGTGATAATTCATATATAAAAAAGTTTAGTTTAGATATTGAACCATTTAACTATTATATATATAAAAGTTAACCGTGGCAACTCAAATTTAGGGTTATGTTATTTAATTTATTGCAATATTTAATAATAGGTACATATTATTAATATTACAAACAAGATATTTCCCCTTGAGTTGTAAATAGAGGTTGTATAATTTCAATATGTATTATTAATTGAGGAGATGGCGGCAGGGGCAGCCGAGGTAATTAAATTAGGTTGATCAGATTGGTCCACCCCATCTACACTCCTAAGCCAATAGGTGCGGTTAAATACGGCAGCATTCTCGGGGACGTCGTTCATGACCCACTCTTGCCCGGCTGGAAAATATATTCCCGAGCGAGGGTGCGGGACCCAGCACCCATCTCGGCTTCTAATCGGTTCTTCGACCTTGCCTTTGTTGAGCTGCTTATCTACCTTACCAACTAATTTGCTCATGGCACGCCCGTTACTACCGACTGCCCTGAAAATAAAATTTCAAATTAACTAAGATCGTGATCATTGTATGAAATGAAATGAATACCTAAAAAACTGCATCTTAGTCTTTAAATTACTGGCCATAAAGACTTAAATATTAGATTGGATCAAGCAATTAGCTATGAATAATTGAGAGTATGTACGTACTTCTCAGATGGCTTATATAATCTTAAATATATAGGTACCAAAAAGGCATTGGTTGATTAGGCCTTGTCCAAACAAGGAATAAGATTCACTCTCTTGTCTTATCTTTTTACTATTTGTTGTATGTTTATGGGGGGTTAAAATTTTAAGATAAAAAAAAAAGAAGATTTTCTGTGGCTATAATGAATTAATTGGTCATGTTTGTTTGGGATATTGGAGTTCCTTTGAGAGATGCTTTACGTACTAAATATATAAGGGACGTCTAAAGATAAAGTTAATTAGTGGGAGGCAGCAGCTACAAATTAACACCTCTCCTGTATGTTTCATTCTTCTATTTCAGTTAATTAGATTATGTCTTTTCTCACTTTTTATTTTAATTTATTGGTTTCAAATATAGAAACTTAGTAATTTCACCGATGAAACGAGGTTAAGCTCAACTGAATCGAAAAAATTATTAAGGTTTCTAAACAGAAGAGACGAGAATGATAATAAATCTAATATTAAAAGAAAAACACAATTTTTTTATTGTGGTGTAAATTATGATAATCACCAGGAAAGTTAAAATGGAACCGTTAAATTTTATTATTAAGATTTGAGATTTTTCCTTTCTATTATTTTTGGTATACCTAATTTTATTGTGATTAATTTGTGATAATATTTGTTAGAACTTAGTTTAATTTATAATTGTTGATATTGGCACATTTAACTTCAAAATAAAGTTTTTTTTTCTTTTGCATTAGTTTACCAGTACATTGTTTATTGTGCTTCTTCATTTTCTCATTTTTCTTTTCTTTTTGTCAAATTCATTGTATGGTGCATTTAAAAAATTACCAATTATTGAAAATATATATGAGTTGAATTCTGACTCATTTCAACCCAACTCATATTCATAAATTATATGATAATGTGGAGTATATTATTACATTCAATGGATAGTAGTTTGTAAAATATGCAATTCTAGTAAAAATTACTTGTAAAGTGTACATATAGAACAAAATAAAGTGGTTGTTAAATCAAATCTAAAATGAAGGCAAGAAGGAAAGAGAATCGTGCTTCTTATAAATAATAATAATAATAATAATAATAATAATAATAATAATAGAGATGATTTATGAGCCCGAATATATATAAGAGTAGAAAGAATTACCTTTTGCTAATTTATGATTAGCTTTGTTTGATTCCACCTTTACAAATTTAATTAGTTACTATGGGTTTAGTAGAGTTTAATTAACGTTACAGCCATTTAAAGCGAGGGTCGCTCTTGATAATATTATTATAATAGAGGGGCGTGAGCAGACCATATATCATGGGCCCAATCTCAAACAAGAAAACAAATCTTTTCTGCCTTTTTTTAATAACTCAACTTCCTCTTTAATTATCTTCTTCACTCCTCTATGTAGCTGACATTCTTAGGTTAAAAATCATCAGGTTTGTAGGTTTGTGTAAGGCTGCAAACAAGTTATGCGAGCTCAGTTGAGTCGAGCTCGATTAAATATTTTTTAATTCAACTCGAACTCGAGTTTGAACGAGTTTATACAAACTCGATTCAACTCAAAAAATTTGAATTAAAATTAAATTTTCAAATATTTCAGAAAAAAATATTTATTTATATTAATAAACTCGACTCAACTCGAACGATTCGCGAGCAGCTCACAACCAACATGACTCATTTGCGGCCCTAGGCTCGGGCAGCCCACCTCAGGCCGGCACTAATCAGATTTTTTTTTAAATGTTCATTTATATTAAAATTGATAAATATCGTTTGAGCACAATCAATGACAAATTATGATATAAAAAAAATAAAAAATAAAAAGTATTACTCAATAGGTTTTCGAGTTTGTAAATTCTCGATAAAAACGACTTTAGAACCAACATCAGTTCTTTCATTAGAAGATTTGACTATGGATTTAGTAGAGTTTAATTAACGCTACAGCCATTTAAAGCGAGGGTCGCTCTTGATAATATTATTATAATAGAGGGGCGTGAGCAGACCATATATCATGGGCCCAATCTCAAACAAGAAAACAAATCTTTTCTACCTCTTTTTTACTAACTCAACTTCCTCTTTAATTATCTTCTTCACTCCTCTATGTAGCTGATATTCTTAGGTTAAAAATCATCAGGTTTGTAGGTTTGTGTAAGGCTGCAAACAAGTTATGCGAGCTCAGTTGAGTCGAGCTCGATTAAGTATTTTTTTATTTCAACTCGAACTCGAGTTTGAACGAGTTTATATAAACTCGATTCAACTCAAAAAATTTGAATTAAAATTAAATTTTCAAATATTTCAGAAAAAAATATTTATTTATATTCATAAATTCGACTCAACTCGAACGATTCGCGAGCAGCTCACAACCAACATGACTCATTTGCGGCCCTAGGCTCGGGCAGCCCACCTCAGGCCGGCACTAATCAGATTTTTTTTTAAAATGTTCATTTATATTAAAATTGATAAATATCGTTTGAGCACAATCAATGACAAATTATGATATAAAAAAAATAAAAAATAAAAAGTATTACTCAATAGGTTTTCGAGTTTGTAAATTCTCGATAAAAACGACTTTAGAACGAACATCAGTTCTTTCGTTAGAAGATTTGACTATGAATTTAGTAGAGTTTAATTAACGCTACAGCCATTTAAAGCGAGGGTCGCTCTTGATAATATTATTATAATAGAGGGGCGTGAGCAGACCATATATCATGGGCCCAATCTCAAACAAGAAAACAAATCTTTTCTGCCTCTTTTTTACTAACTCAACTTCCTCTTTAATTATCTTCTTCACTCCTCTATGTAGCTGATATTCTTAGGTTAAAAATCATCAGGTTTGTAGGTTTGTGTAAGGCTGCAAACAAGTTATGCGAGCTCAGTTGAGTCGAGCTCGATTAAGTATTTTTTAATTCAACTCGAACTCGAGTTTGAACGAGTTTATACAAACTCGATTCAACTCAAAAAATTTGAATTAAAATTAAATTTTCAAATATTTCAGAAAAAAATATTTATTTATATTAATAAACTTGACTCAACTCGAACGATTCACGAGCAGCTCACAACCAACATGACTCATTTGCGGCCCTAGGCTCGGGCAGCCCACCTCAGGCGGCACTAATCAGATTTTTTTTTAAAATGTTCATTTATATTAAAATTGATAAATATCGTTTGAGCACAATCAATGACAAATTATGATATAAAAAAATAAAAAATAAAAAGTATTACTCAATAGGTTTTCGAGTTTGTAAATTCTCGATAAAAACGACTTTAGAACGAACATCAGTTCTTTCATTAGAAGATTTGACTATCGGGGTTCGATTACAGTCTCCCAATTAACTTCATTGTGTAACCCGACTTCATTATGGTTCGCACCAGACAGAGGTCTGCCTGTTAGTTTGCATGTAATCTAATATGGAAGAAGGACCTGGTGTATCATGTATCATGGATATATGTAGTAGATATTGACAACATAGTCTGAAGTGGCCGCCGCCTTCTTAAGACTCTGCCTGAAATAGATTGACTACTACTACGATTGTCGATCCTAATTTGATTAAAAAAACAAGTTAATTCTCCCTATTTTCAATCAAAAGCATGTACCTAAAATCAGGGACAGGGACGGACATAAGATTAGGTGTGTGGGGTGGACTTAAATAAATAACGATAAAAATTTGAATAAAACGATTAAATAAAGGTAAATTTTATTATATTTTTAATAATTGAATAAAACAAAATATTGAATTACATTAAAAGTTTTTAAAATATTAGAGGTATATTCACATTTTAACAAAAGAGGAATGATACATATCTTTACTAGGAGACAACGACTGGGAGAGCGATAGTCTACTTGGCCGGCTACATGTGGAATTAATAAATAAATAAAAATATAATAATAATTAAGACAATATTCTCTCTACTTTTATTAATTAATTTTTCTCTTCTTTTATTAAATAATTTCTCTCTATCTCTACAAATTAATTTATCCATTTATCCATATTCTCACTTCTTAATATTTTAACGGTTAAAACAACTCAATAATTTATAACAAACTCTCACATTAAATATTTTAATAATATATTTAAATAAACTCTAAACCCTAAACCTTAAACTCTAAACTCTAAATCATACATCATACATCCTAAACCCTAAACTCTAACCCCTAAATCATAAATCCTTTATCTCTTTTATTTTTATTTTATTTTTATGACTTTTCAATTCCTTTATTTATCAAATATTTTTTATTTATTCTTTTGGCCTTTTTTTTCTTTTTTTTTCTTTTTTTCTATTATCTTATTAATATTTTTTCACGATTATTTTTTTTTTTAATTTTACCATGTCCGTCACGTAGACTCGCTAGCAGTCGCTGGAATTATATGATAGAAATTATTTAATAAGAATATGATAGAAATTATTTAATAAGAAGAGAGAGAAAATAATTAATAAGAGGAAAGAGAAAATAATTAACAAAAAGGAGAGAATATAATTAATAAGAGGAAAGATAAAATAATTAATAAAAAGAGAGAAAATATTCTACATGTCCGCCCACGTGTATCGTTGGATCATTCGCTGTCCCAAGTCGCGCTCTATATATCATTTTTCATAAAAAAATTATTTTCTGAGCGAGTTTTCATACCACCAAACCTCTACATAGATAGGTCCCTACACAAAAGGAAGAGAGAAAGCGGATGAGAGAAAATAAAGAACTTTCAAATTATATCTCCTATAAATTCTCCTTATTTAAATAACAGAAATAGTTTGATATAATATAATTTATACATTTTTTTTAAAATTTATATTAAAATATCAATTCAAATATTTGTATTATTCATTCTTGATTTTAATTCTTTATTATCTCTTATAAACCAATCAAACAAATCCAGAAATATATGGGTTATTAATTTTCAGTCAAACAAACCCTGAATATTTTTTAATTACTAATAATATTTAAAATAATAAAATTTTAAAAAATTATATTTGTTCATAAACATGAATATATATAATTAATTTTCATGGCAATAATTGAATGATTTGTTAATTAATAAAATCTTATGATATTTGTCTTTTAAAATAATATGACTTTGTGCATAAAAGAAAATATGTAGTGACATTCACTTCATTCAATTTATGAACAGTTTATGTTTTTATTTTATAAAATATTATTATTTGTGGAACTTTTAATTGATTGTAGGTTGCATTTTATATATATTTTAAATATATTTGTCCAAACTTAATGTTTAAGATATTTATAAAATTATATCTTATTATCTATAATAATTTTATTCTAAATCGTAAAATGCAGGGATCTGTCTAATGTATATGGAGAGCATTTCACTTTAAACATATTTTTGGAGAATAATTATTTTAATGTATTTAATTAGATAGATAGTGTAATTTAATAATATTTTAATCGAATGGAATTAGATACTGTAATTTAATAATAAAAAATTATTATTAATTAACAAATAAATAAAAATAGCTGAAAATATCCATGAATTTAGTCATGGAAATTGAGTCGAAATTTGAAGATTTTCAGCCATATACTACATCAGACGCTTAGACACACACATATTTGGAGACAACCTAACAACTTGTACATTACAGCGTCATTATTTTAAAATATAATCTAATTCATTTCTATGAAATTACAATATTTAATTGAAAATGATGTTCCAACCACACAATATATTAGGCTAAAACTAGTCCAATTAAAAAGTGCCAATTTCTTAATTAAACATCTTTTGTTGTGCCTTATATTTTATAAATTTGAAAGATCATGCTTACTTTTTAATATATTTCTATTATGTAAATTCAAGTTAAAATATTATCCATCATAAAAAAAATAGTATGAAAAATAGTACAGTTGATTATATTTGAGATTCTTTATTATAGCATACTAATCAACACTAAAACATTTCCCAATAAGAAAAAAAAAAAATCAAGACTATAAATACTCTACTAAACATTCAATATTTTATTACAAGGCAAAGTTATCACATTCATGAACTAACAATGAAGTTATCTTTTTTAATCAAATGAGAGATGATCTATATAAGAGGATGGGACTTCTAACCCTATGAATACCATCAAACCAAACTAAAGAAGAAGAAACATAATCTTGATTGAGCCATTGACCGCTAACTGTCACAACAAATTTTTTCCTCTCCTTGAGATTAACAAAAGACATGACACTTGGTTCCACATTAATGTAGATCATGCTATCACTTGTACTAATTTGAGCATGATATGTAGAATTTGAATGTCCAACGTTTGTCACAACTCTCCGGAATTGAATAGAAAACGTGGAGTTACTATGAACTAAGGCTGTCATGGCAGGGTAGTTGAGATTATTTGGAGAAGTTCTAATTCCTTTAGGACACTTTTTTCTTGTTCCTAACATCTTTCTCAACTTATATCCTTCTGAACCAAGATTGCAAAACATATTAATATATTCATGAATGAATGTCTCGTACACAAGTCCAGGGTGTGTAGCCTTCACAGGATTAATGTGTCCCGCTCCATAACCAAGTTCAACATCTGCATTATATTTTATATTCATGGTCCAAGCTACATGACACAAATTAAATTAATAAGAAAAACATATAATCAGTGGCGAATTAATTTATTGTAGATCTAGCATAAATTAAGTTTACTTACCGGTAGTCATAAGAGAAGATTTGATAGCTGAAACGGACCAATCTGGATGTTTTGATTTCACATATGCAATCGCTCCAGCAACATGTGGACAAGAGACAGATGTTCCAGAATCAAAGTTATACTTAGCACCGACTTGTCCAATAGAGATATTGGTATCTTTAGGGCTTTCTGCCAAAATAACTACACCTGGTGCAGTTATATCAGGCTATAAAAAAATAAACAAATAAGAACAATATTAGAGATATATTGTCTTATAAAAAAAACTAAAGATCCTTAAACCATAAAATAAGTTTTCTCTCAAGATGAGATGAAAAAATGGATACATAAATGTTAATACTACATACCTTAAATATTCCTGGTATAATCATATTTGGCCCTCTACTAGAAAAAAAAGCAACAATGGGAGCAATATTGTTATGAATCGTCTCACTTCTAAATATACGTGCAGAGGCCAATTTTCCAAACTTATGGTAAGATTCAACATAATGAAAATCGAAATCATTCAAATACACAACGGGAAAAGGTTGAGCTTCAATATCGTCAACATATGCTTCATTTAGTCGATATATAATCCCACTTGCACTTGCATTAATAGCCACAAGTTTAAATAATGCATCGGAACCATCATCATCGCACAATATGATTCTTCCCTTCACCAACGGCGGGTCAATGCATTCAACCATGCATTTTCTGATTCAAAAAATTGATAGAGAAATTTAAGACATGCTACAAAATGATTTACTAAATGTAAATATGTAAGAATTAAAGGTAGTTTGTTTTCAAATATATTTCTTTATGAAAAAATGATAAAAAAGAATATTACTTTGCATTTGACTCGTTACAATGGTTGGTGATTTCTCTTCCATAGACCAACATTTTGTTGTGGCTGCCTGTAAAGAAAGGATTCACTGCAGTACCATAGCTCTACTCAACAGGGATAACATATATATTAGGCACAATCATGAGTTTCTCCATTACATAATTGAATAAAACTTTGCTCAATAAAACATGGATGATACATGGGGAATAAAAACAAATTAATCTATTCAACTAGCAATATTTATTTCATATACATCTTAAAATGTTACTTCACAATAAATACACAACTCATCAAACTGCACATCATTGAAAAAAGCATGAAATTGACACATGACGAAGGAGATGTTGAATCCCTATATTCTCCATTATTATTATTATTATTATTATTATTATTATTTGATCCAAAGAAATAAGTGACATGTTTTATGTTGTGGAAGTGAGTAGTTAGTTTTAGTATTTTTATAATGAAATATGGGAGTGATATATGCCTTTTAAAAAATTATGACAAATTATGTGTTGAGCAGGAGTAATTACATGTTAACAGTTTATTTAAGGTGATAGGAAAGAAAAATTGAGAAAAATAACGGGGAGGGATGTGATGCAAAAAATGATAGGTGAAAGAAAGAGGAATTTTTTTTTTTTTTTTTTTTCAATCAATCAAATTGAAACACCTCAATCCTTCTTTTTTTCACTCTTTCAAATTAGCTCCCTGTCATTTCTCATTTAAATTATTAATAAAAATACTAAAAACAAATAAATAAATTTATACTTACAATTATTGTGCGTCCATTTCCAAGGACAAGTTTAGTTATGATTTTTCTATCGATGCTACTTGCAGCCACTGTAAACAACCATGGAGCAATACTTGAAACTGTAAAAAGTTCATTTCCTGCGTTTCCAGCTGCTTGTATGGTCAAAATACCTTTCTCCATCGCATGAAAGGAACCAATGGCAATAACATCCTCACTAATTTTTACAGGGCGGCCAGATACAAGTGAAATAGTGATAATGTCAACATTATCAGCAATAGCGTCATCAAATGCGGCCATAATATCTTCATTAACACATTTACCCTCACACACTTTGTACGTAGCTATTCTCGCTGATGGAACGCCTCCTCTAGCAGTCCCATTTGCTATACCGAAAAAATTGGCATTTTTTACCACCCTACCAACTGCGATAGAGGCCGTGAGCGTCCCATGATCGTCTAGATCTGTTGCAGTGTCTCCAACATAATACCTCGCTCCAATCAACTTTCTGTATTCAAAGAATTCAAGATTTAAACAAAAAAAATGTAGTGCAAATTAAACTAACTGAAATAGACCTTGACTATGATATATAAATTATTTTATAAAAAAAAAACATAGAAATAGCACAATTACCTGTTGCAAATGAAATTTTTGCCACCACAACAAACACCTTTCCATTTACTTGGAACATGGCCTAAATTGTGATCGGAAAAACTCTTTGCTTCATGGTTTACACCACTGTCGATATGACCAATTATGATATCACTTTCAATAGCATGATTTCGAGGAATATCTAAGGTCAAACCTATATAATCCCAAGATCTTGTTGTTGCGGTTTGATATTTTTGACTTTTGAAAACGGATACAACCTCCACCATACCTGTAGGATATAAATATATATTGACAAGCTAAATTAATTAAAATATATATATTTGGAAGAGTTAAATGTAAAATTATTTGCAAAAACATCAAATTAATAATAAAAATGATGAATTAAACTAAATTTTAGTAGTATATGGAATTCATTAATAATAACACAAAGATATTTCCATGTACACTTGAATTTAATCAATAAAAAGGTGCATATATATATATATATATATAAATATATATGTATATATATATTATTTAAAAGGATAAAAAAAACTTGTTTTTGTTTAACTTTATTTTAATAAACAAAATAATAAAAGCATCTTTCCATAAGAAATAAAAAAATATAAAATGATTTACTTTTCAGTTTTGATGCTTCCTCTGAAGTTAGATAGACTGTAAAACCATTGAAACTCCTTGTATAACTTCTCACTAATGTCTTTTTTATCATGCTGTTTATATATAGAGAGGGAGAAAGGATTAGTAATAGCATAATAATAAATATGAATCAAATATGTACAATTTACTAAGTATTATTGTCTAATTATTTTAGATATTGTTCATATATTTTTTTTTATCATAATTGAAGTTATTTAAAAAGAAAATATTAAAAAAATTAAATAGATATTCTTATTTTAGATTAGGGGTAAGTAATATTAGGGTAAACTCACCCCAAATATGAAGTTATTAGAATGTAAATGAATTTTAGGATGAGTATAAGTTTTTGTTTGAGTTGAATTGATTGGATTTTGGTTAAAATAAGTTATAAAAGAATAAGAAAAAAGGATTATCTTTAGTGTTTTTACTTCACTAAGGCCTTTCACAAACACTAACATTTTTGTATAATTGCTGATAAAATTTTAAAAAATAATGAACATTTTTGTATAATTGTTTTGAATATTTTGAAAAACACCCCTCTTGGCTTTGTTAATAAATGAATGTTTTTATTCAATTTATACTTTACCATTTTATTAATTAAAAATAAACATTTCTTAAATTTTATAAATTTTCCTAAAATAATATTTTATTAAATTTTAATTTAATAAGGTTAATTTAAAATGTAATAAATATTTTATGAATTAACTATTATTTTATTTTTGAAAACTAAAATTTACTTTTTTTTTGAAGGAATTTAGTATATTTCTACACTATTTCGAGAAGAATTGAAACTTAAATTTAACTTTTATTTTATATTTAATAAATAAAATGACCTCCAAATTTAATATTTATTTATAAGAGTTAAAATTATTTATTATATAGATGTATTTTATTTTATTTAATATTATAATTAATTTATGGTTGAACGAATGATAATAGTAAGGGAGAATAGATAGATTTTATATAGTTGTTTTTTATTTTTATTAAAATTTAAGTAACTTTATTCTATTATAAAATAAAATATTTTGAATAAAATATCAATTTAAATGAGTTGGTGCTTAAGAGATCAAAAGTAACGTATTTAATTTTCATTTAAAACGTTTTAAGTTTATAGAAATATTATGAATAAAAAAGAACCATGCTAATTAAAAATTTATCCCACTTATATCTAACTCATCCTATTATTTTATTTTATTTAAATTTGAATTTGTTGTGTTTAAATTGAATAGTACACATTGCATAACATATTATTTGCAATGGCACCATGGCCTCTTATTCAAAAATAAATAAAATGAATCAATTAATAACCTAGTTTTTCAATTAATAACATACTTTTTGCTATGACCAATTGCTTGAAGTAAACTAATATGGTGAGACCCGGATAAGTATTCTCCTTGAGGTAAACTTCCCATGTAAACAATGTGCACCTGAGACAATAATATACTTAGTTACACATAATTAAAAATAAGTAACAGTCAATAAAATAAAATTAAACTAGATATTTTAAAAAATAAATAGTATCATGAAGGTGTAAATATGAATATGAAGTGTAGTATGATGAATAACATTCAGTTGTTTATAAATTAGTATCTACCATAAAACAAATATAGATTATAATTGAAGAATTTATAAATTAACCAAAACATGAATCTTAGAACAATTAACTTCAATATAAAATTAGAAAATTTTAAGAATACTAATTACCTCTCTTTCTTCACCAGCTATATTATCAAGCAAACAAATGATTGAAACAATACAAATGTTGAAGAAGAACAAATGTAGGTATTTAGATTTCGTCATCATAAGACCCTAGGCTTTATATACTTTTTCAATGTCTTTGAAGAAGAGAAAGAAAATAACTCTCTATCAACTACAATAACATGATGGGCTCATTGATTTATATAATAAACAATTGTATAGTGCTATGTGTTTTATTTTGTATTTTCTTATGTTATTAATGTTTTATTCTTTCTATATATTACTAATAATTAATGTTATTCATAATTCAGTTATTGTTTTAAAAATCTCCAAATAATTGCAGCATTTTACTGCTCTGCATTAACAAATAAAAAATCTTGAGTACTTACTATATTCATTTGTAACATTAGAGGTATGAACATTATCTTTTATACTTTATCAATTATTACACATAATATTAATTATTAATTCAAATATTTTATAACTTTTAAAGTATAATATAATAATTGTTTTTTATTATCTAGAAATATAATAACAATTAAAAAAAAATGTGATTCGCTACCCATATATAAAGTTATAAAAAAAAAGAAAAATATATTTATAAATTTGAAAAATATTTATATAATATACTATATTAATAGAAAAATATCATATTTGTTTATAAATTTGGAAGGATATTTATATATTAATAGAAAAATATTATATTTATAGAAAAATAAATATTTGGAAAGATATCATATTTATTTATAAATTCAAACAAAATATCAAATTTAATTATATACTAAAAATATTTATTTTTTTTATCAAAAAATAAAGTTAAAATATTTGGACACAAAACTGAATATATAACTTGTGAAAATCAAAAGATTCCTGCATAAATATGAGTTCAAGATACTAAAATCATAAATGTGAATTCAATATACCAAATTTGAGAGATCATAATCAAGTTTTGCCAAATTACTAAGAGTATAACTTCTCAAACCATATCTTTTAATCAATTTTTAATAATTTCTCTAACTAATCCACACAAAAAAGAAGATTATATCTAAAAGATAATCTATTTCAGTTAATATGAAATTAAATAAATATAGGATTCATTTTTTATTTTGATAAAATTTATTTTCAGAAAAATATCTTATGAACCAATTATTAGACAATGGTATGTTTTAAATACATATAATATTATAACTTAATAGTTTTATATTTAAATAATAAATATTTTTCATTTTTTGTAATACAATTAATAATTCTATTGTATATAATCTATTTTTAATTCTTATAATTAATGATAACTTCTAATAAAAAAATTGAACAATCTATTTTATTTTCAATTAATAAGATTAAACATTTTAATATATATAATTCTATTTATTATATATTTTATTTAAAATTATAAAAATTAGATTAGTTTTTTTTGATAACTTTCAAACTTATATTTTAAAGTAATTATATTATAAATTTAAATAGATTAATAAATCATTTAAGTTAAAAAATAAATATTTTAAAATGTATATTGTATGTTTTTATATATTTTTAAATTGAATTATATATATATATATATATATATATATATATATTGTATTAAAATAATTCTAAATGCAATTATTGTCTTAAAATATTTTATTTTAAAGTATCATTACTTATTAGTTTGGTTCTATATTTATGTAGTAAATATTTTAATAGTTATTCTAAATAAAATGATATAATTGTATATGTAAATTTTAAAAATTTAATCTTATTAATAAATGTAAAATAAGATCATTGTTTAAAAATATGTTTGTTAAATTATTATTGATTTTACAAATTATATATATAATATAATTATTAATCTTATTTAAAAATTAAAAATGTTGATAATTTTAAAACATTTTTATTACTTATTATTTTAAGTAAATCATTAAATTAAATTAAAAGAATAATATATATTATAAAAGAATAATTTATATATCAAAGTTGAAGTTGTTTATCTACACTCCTTCAAATAATGGCATACATATTTATTATATTTTGGGTAGTTGGATAAATATGATTAAAGTAAATATTATATTATTTAATATAATATTATTTTGTAATAATTGTTTAAATAATATATAATTCTAATGATTTAATACTTGGATCAACTATTTCAATATGGTTGACACGGATCTGTGTTTTCTCATAATCAGAAGTTTCACAATTCACACATGTTTTATCTTATTAGGTTTTAATTAGTTGTTTTTTAAAGTTAATTTGTTTGTATGAATAATAATATATTAATCAAAATATTAAAATATAATTATTTTAATTTTATAAATTTAAAATAAAAAATATATTAATTAAACTAATTAAAAATATATATAATTAATTTATTAAATATATATATATATATATATAATTATAAAATAATTTCAACAATCACAAGTGATCACAAGTGTTGTAGTGATTAAAATGTTCACATTTTAAGACTAGATTTTGAGTCTCAATTAATGCAGATTTTAGAGGGATGTTATTAATATTAAAATACGATATATGTGTGTGGATTAAGGGAATGATCGATAAAAATATCTAAAATGATGGTATAATATAACCGATATTAACGAATGTGAGGGTAAAATAGTCAAGCAATATGAATTATTTGAATATTTATGTTAGATAAAATGAACCGGGTTGATTCATTTAATTATAAATCCAACCGTAAGTTAATGGGTTGGTATAAGATATACCAATTTTTTTTAATTATATATTTAAAATAATAACTAATACATATATTTAAATAAAAATAAATTCTCCCTTTATATATACAATATATATATATACATACACAAAATTATAAAATAATTTCAACAATTAAAAGTTAAAAGTGCTGTAATGGTTAAAGTGATCATATTTCAAATTTTAGACTAGGATTCAAGTTCTAGTTGATGATATTATTAAATTAAAATGTGATATATGCGTGTGTAGATTAGAGAATTATCGATCAGAATTCCTAAAATGAGTTGGTTAGTACAAAATATTCAAAATGAGGTTATGTGATGGTAGAATTTATCGATCAAAATGTCTAAAATGAGTTTGTTAGTGCATAATGTTCAAAATTAGGTTATGTGATGGTAGAATTTATCGATTAAAATGTCTAAAAAGAGTTCGTTAGTGCATAATGTTTAAAATGAGGTTATGTGGTAGTGGTATATGTGGGTGTGAATTTGAGGGATTAAGGGAATGATCGATAAAAATGTCTAAAATAATGGTATAATGTGACCAATAATAACAAATTATTGAGGATAAACGGGTCGAGCGATGTGAGTGATTTATATTTTTATGTTAGACAAAATGAACCAGGTTGATTCATTTAAATATAAACTCAACCGTAAGTTAATCCGTGGGTATAAATTATACCAAATATCTTCTTTTTTTTAATTATAAATTTAAAATAATAACTAATACATATTAATTATTATATATATATATATAAAAACATATATATTTTAAAATTAATTTGTGGTATATTTAAATAAAAATAATTTCTCCCTTTATCTATAATATATATACACATACACAATATTATAAAACAATTTTAACAATCACAAGTAGTGTAGTGGTTAAAGTATTCACATTTTAAATTTAAGACTAGAGTTTGAGTATTAACTGATGCGATGTTTAGAGAGATATTATAAACATTAAAATGTGATATATGCATGTGTGGATTTTGAAAGATTAGATAATTATTTTCAAAATGCCTAAAATGAGTTTGTTAGTAGAGGTGTTTATCGGTTCGGTTTTCGGGTTTCTTGATTAAGTTTATTCAAATTTTTATTTTTTTAACCAATTCGAAAACCGAATCCAAATTTTTTTAATTAAACCGAACCAAATTTGATATTCGGTTCGAATTCAAACCGAATTCGTTTTTGTTTTTTGAAATTAGCATAACTCAAAATAAATTACACCAACTAGGAATTGAACTCAGGTCTATACCAAGGTAGGGTACTATTCTACAATTAGACCATTAGTGCTTTTGTTATATTTTTTTATTATTATATATTGAGTTCAAAATATTTTAATTTGATTATTATGAACTTTTTCTTAAACTAAGTTTGGAAGAATAAATAATAAAAAAATAAATTCGGTTTTTGGTTTGGTTTTCGAGTTGAAATCCAAACTCAAAAACCAATTTGAAAACCGTATTTGAATTCGAATTGGTTTGAAATTCGATTCGAAAACCGAAAATGAAATTCGAATTTGGTTGATTCGAATTCGAAATCGAATTCGGTCGGATATTCGGTTCAGACCAAATATTGAACACCCCTATTTGTTAGTGCATAATGTTCAAAATAAGGTTATGTGATGGTTGAAAATGTGAGTGTGAATTTGAGGGATTAGAGAATTATCGATCAAAATGTCTAAAATGATGTTATAATGTGACCGGAAATAACGAATTAGTGATGGTAGACGGGTCGAGCGATGTGAGTGATTTAAATCTTTATGTTATTCAAAATGAACCGGGTTGATTCATTTAAATATAAATCCAACCGTAAGTTAATGGGTGGATATAAGTTATACCAAATATATTTGTTTAATTATAATATTTAAAATAATAATTAATTATTAAATATATATATAACAACATATTTAAAAATTAATTTGTGGTATATTTAAATAAATATAAATTCTTCCTTTATATACAATATAAATATAAATATATATATATATATATATATATATAATTATAAAATAATTTGAACAACCACAAATTGTGTAGTGATTAAAGTGTTCATGTTTCAAATTTGAGACTAGGTTTCGAGTCTCAACTGATGCGAATTTTAGAGGGATATTATAAATATTAAAATTTGATATATGCGTGTGTGAATTTGAGGGATTACAGAATTATTGATCAAAATGCCTAAAATGAGTTTGTTAGTGCATAATGTTCAAAATAAGGTTATGTGATGGTGTAGTATGTGGGTGTGAATTTGAGGATTATATGAATATTCGATCAAAATGTCTAAAATGAGTTTGTTAATGCATAATATTCAAAGTGAAACTATGTGATGGTGGTATATGTGGGTGTGAATTTGAGGATTAAGAGAATGATCGATAAAATGACTAAAATAATGGTACAATGTGGCCGATAATTACGAATTAATGAGGGTAAATGTGATTAATAATTAAAATTTTGTTAGTGTATAATGTTTAAACTGGGGTAAGCTTGGTGAGTGATTAAATATATTTCGATTGGCTATTTCAGATAGTAGATCAAAATAAGGAATATATTTAGATAATATTGCTTTAGTTTTTTTTATTAATGGTGAATATATAACAGTAACAAGGTGTTTAAGTCTTTATGTATTAATAATTTTATAATTTATATAATTATATATTAAATATATATATAACAACCTATTTAAAAAATAATTTTTGATATATTTAAATAAAAATAAATTAAGAAGGCTGTTATGGAGTTGCCTTAAGACTTGGGTTAGTAGCGATAAGCCATGGACAATCCTAGGCGATTTTAATGTCATAAGAATTGAGACTGATCGAAGCCCAGAATCGGAGATTCCACAAGACATGATCGATTTTAACGACTATATTAGAGATGTAGGATGCATTGAACTTGCTAATTCTAAAAACTACTACACTTGGTCGTCAACCAGGGGAGATGAGCAAGTTAGGAAAGGTATAATCGACAGGGGTTAATCAACGTGGGATGGAAAATTGAATTTCCAAGAATTTGGGTGCACGTCTTGAATCCGGGTATCTCAGATCATTGTCCGATCAAGCTCTTCTAGGAGAAAGAAGAGAAGTTTATACGCCCATTCAAGTTTTTCAACTTTTGGATGGAAAGTGATAAATTTAAAGATATATTAGACATTGTGTGGGCTGAGCATGTTGATGGTTCAAATATGTTTCGAGTTTTTAAAAAGCTAAGGCTCCTCAAGAACCAACTACAAAAATTTGACAAGAAAAAGTTCAGCAATATCTCCAAAAGAGTACTGGCTACCAGAATTGAATTGAAAGACGTTCAAGGTCAGTTACTTGGAGGAGATAGTGTTATTCAACTTAATGAGGAAGATAAGACTACTCTTAGCAAATTTAGAAACTTGATCTTTGTTAGGATCGACTTGAACAATAGAAGGGGGTTGAATATTGTTGAGCTAATTTTTACTTTCAATGCGATTTTAATCCTGTTAGAGATATAAAATATGTTTCTGTTCTTCAACAAATCATTGCAAACTCTTGATATTCAGAGATAAAACTTTTACGTCACCCATTCTTTTGTTTCCAAAAGGATTCCAATAGAAGGCTTTGGTTTGTATAGAGTCTACACAAACCCAGTCAGAACTTACGACTTAACAGCTGCATGTTATGAACTCCTAGCTATCACTTACTGTTGAACATACAACATTTTGTTCAACTTAAAACACTGATAATACTCTCAAGTAATAAAATAAATTATTTCTTTACTTATACAATATATGCTTAACAACTAGAGAGAGAGAGTAAGCAAGAGAATCAAGATTGTGAGTCCAAAGATTTTGAATTGTAAAAGCCGATGCGAAATTGAAAGAACTGCTTCGCCGTTGTACTTATCTACTCTATTATATTGAAGCGTAGCAACGGTCGAATATGGTTCTTAGATACGTGAATTGACTGGGAGGATTCGCCGTAACGAGAGTTCAGATATTCAAGGATCGTGAATTGATCGGGAGGATTCGCCATACTAAGAATTCAGATATTCAGGGATCGTGAATTGACTGAGAGGATTCGCCGTTGTGCTCTACTGCCCTTTTTTTATATTGAAATGTAGCAATGGTCGAATCTGATACGTGTCAGCTTTCTTGCATGAGACTTTGAAGGTCCACCGTTTCTCGAGATGACTCCACTGGAGAGTGAGGAGCCGTTTGTTCAATCAGGGAATGGGCAGGTAGAATTTGAAGAGGTGAGATATGAGTGATTTCATGGATCACAGACGACGCTGGATCTTTATAAGAAGAAGATGCTCGAGGATTAGGCATCTTTATCAGCACTTGAGAAATATCATCGACCCCTTGAATGTCTGCACATATATCTTTAATAATTCTAGATGGTTCTAAGGAGTGACTGGAGGCAACCGGGAGGGACTACTTCTCAAAAGGAAGAAATTTATGCTTAGAAGAGAAAGAATGTTGTTCAGATGCATAAGGGTGCTTCTCGGATGCTGGAATGATTTCCGACTTAGAGTCTGAAGATATATGCACAGTAGCCTAAGAAAGCTCCTTCTCAAGAGTAGAGGAGGACCGTAGTTCAGCCTCTTCAGTCACTCCTTCTCTGAAGTAGAGGATGAACGCCTTTTAGGAGAAGATGAGGGCTCATTATCATGAACATGGGAGGAGTTGTGTTCAGCAACTTCTGAGATCTCCTTCTCAAAAGCATGAGAGGATTTATGCTCAACAGCATGTTCAACAGCATGAACATGTTACTTAGCAGTTGCAGAGGGATCCTTCTCATGAACATGGGATGGATGCTGCTCAACAGCTTGGAATACTTGCTGTTTGATTTTTGCACAACAACTTGGAGAGGGAGCTACTCTGTTATTTGAATAGGCATCTGCTTCACAGAGGGGAGGAACTGTTGTTCTGCAACCATGGAGAGATGTTTTACAGAGGTCCAGAGCTTCTCAACGAAGAAAAGTTTCTCTTCGGCATCTAAACTGTTCAACACAGCCAAGGACTTCCCCTTTTGCTGTTCAGCATTACTGGAGGACTCTGTTCCCTATATGACCGACAATACAATCGAGCTAAAGGAGTCAAGGATCTATTGTAGACGGATATTGACCCTAGCATCCAGTCATGATGTTCTATCAAGAGGGTTGTAGTTGACATGTCTTTGGCCAAGAATAGGGTGCAAGGCACCTCCTCTGGCGACGACCGCAACCAACTCTCTCCTCTTGAGAGCTTCTTGAATGTTATTGATGGAGCACCAAGTCAGGAATGATTTCTTCAGACAAATCAACGCCTTGAATTGCTGACTCAGATCGGCACCGTGGAGGAACTGGTTGAATCTCTTGAGGAGCCTTATGTTGCTCCATTTGTCAAACATCCATAACTTCTCCATCGCAGATGTCGTCTCAATCTCCTCCATGATGAGATCAATTGTTTGCTTCACAATCGAGAGAGGCTCGGGTGCAAAGACCACATGATCCTTACCTTTTTGTACAACTTTGGGAGGTTGTTCATCATCAGGGATAGGTTCCCTAAAAGTGATTCCTTTAGCTGCTTAAACATTTCTTTTATTTGCCACTAGAGAGACACTAGATAAATGGACAACAATTTTTGAAGTTTCTACTTCTAGTTGTGCTGTAGCAGGGCTAATAGTTGTATGAATAACTAGGGTTTCAACAACCTGACTAGTAGGCACAACACTTAGCTTTATAGCAAGGGTGACATCAATGTCACCCGCATGTTTCTCAACAATAATTCCAACTAACAACAATTGGTGTTTCAACTAGTTACACAGCAGGAACTATATCAGGCACTACGACCATAACATATTCATAGGCTACATTAGGAGTTACCTCTATAGTAGGAGATTCCTCAAATCTTGTCTTCTTTGTTTTGGAGGCAACCTCAGTAGTCTCTTCAGTAGAGACACGTTTCTGACTGTTGGAGTTCACAGTCGATTCCTTAATCCTCAACTTTCTTCTCTTCATTGGGGTTGGACGTCGAGATATGGAAGAACGTTTGGACAAGGTAGTCGACTGTCCGCTCGACTACTGAACGGAGGATCCAAGGCTGGTGTCCTTGATACCTTTCATCTTGAAATAATAGTTACAAACATTTCTGTTGTTCATAACTCTATTAGGATGAATGTTTTCTCCATTGCCAAGGTTGACCTAAAGAAGCTCCAGCAACCTACTAATCTGTATAGAGAAACCAGTGCTCTACTTCTTTGGCGTCGTCACCATCATCACAAGGGTACTGATTAGAATGGATGATCAGTTGATGGCCAATCCCTTGGTTATGGCCACCATAATTTCAAAACGTTCCTAAGTGTAGACATTAAATAACCCTACCTTTGTCTAGAGTGATTTAGAGACAATGTCGTTTAGAATACAGAACTCCGGCTTTAGGAACTTCTTCTTTCCATGAGTATCAACTTGGAAAGAGACATCAGAGGAGGCTATTTGCATTCCCTCAAGAGATTCGGCCAGAATAAGGTCGAACGCCAATAGCCCTTCTGTTGGAAGCTCGAAATATTGGGCGAAAATCTCTTCTAAAATAGACACCTCCACGCCTTTCACCGTTGCCTGAACGGCGTCTCCGAATAACCTTACCGACGCAATGAACTCCCGAACCTCCGGTTCGTGAACGGTGAACAGACCCTCGTGTAGGCTGGAAGCTTTTAGAGTTTTGAACATTTCTACAATCGCCGACATCCCAAAAGTGTAGACAAATTCAAAATCTACATGCGTTTTTGTTAGATAAATTCAGACCGGTTCAAATAAACCTAACTTAAATAAACTTTCCATGCAGAAACAAGGAACCGGACCGGATGAACAAGAGAACCAACTAAAGAAACCTAACCGGTCAAGCTACCAAACCGATCAAGAGTATTCGGAACGTGACCGCACAAAGGAAGGATCGGCCAAAGCTCAAAACCGGAACCACCAAACAGCCGATCATCTACAAGACAAGAATAACCGGAAGAAGTCCGGTTACATCAATACCAAAAGACATTCGGCCAAGTCAAATGACCGACCAGTACAAGAAGACATTTCGGGTATCTGTTGAGAATGATACCAAAGGAACAGACTGAATACTTCCATATCCATGCAAGTCTGAGGAAAGACTGTAGGCTGCAGAAAACAGTACTACCGGATCCTTCTACTTCGGGATAAGCCAGAAAGGAAATCTTCAAAGTATAGACAACTGTCCAAACAGACAGTGCCTATATCAAGTAAAAGACAAACCCGGTAGGCTTGTCCTACACACCAAATGAACAGACCGCCAGGTCTGAGGTTGACCGCCAGGTCTGAGGAAACGACCGTAGGTCTGAACCTCTGAGACACTGAATCACTGCACCTCTGATCAGCCAATCAGATTCCAGGTAGTGAAATATGACCGTTGGCATATTTCACCTATAAAGGAGGCAGTTGCAGAAGAGTAAATGGGGGACATACATTGGGATAACGAGCGCTAAGAGCATTTACTACAAGTGATAAGAGTGCTGTTTTAGAAAGCCTAAGTGTTAAAAGTTAAAGTGTGTTTTACAATTTCGGTGTAAATTGTAAGAGTGTTATCGAGCAGGAAATAAGTCTCGATCGGCTTGTACTTGTATTCCTTAGTGAATATCCTTCTCGCGGTTTCGAGAGGAAGGGGTGACGTAGGAGTTTTATCTCCGAACATCCATAAAATCTGTTGTGTTATTTACTTTCTGCCGACTTCATTATATAACCGACTGACTTAACCATACCGCTCCAAACCGACTTCATACTAACCATACCGAATATCCAGATTACCGAAACCGAACCACCATTTCCAAATCTCCATCATCCGAAACCGACCGTGCCTATCATACAAGCGTGCTGCTTCAACCTGAAAGCAAACCTCTTCCGCGCTTGAACCTAGTTCAAGGGTTTGTGACAGGTTGTGTAGTATTGAAACCCCGGTGTTAATCTCTAACCGGATTAACTACCACCATACGAGTGAGAACCGCTAACCGGTCCAACCCCCGGTCCACCAGCGGTGACCTAGATCCTAACAATTAGTATCAGAGCAGTTAGTTTCAATACTCAAGCAAACATGTATCAGGATAGGCCTCCAATGCTAGAAGGTGATGACTTTGCCAACTGGAGGCACGCATGCACCTGCACCTAGTCACCTTGGATGATGAAATGGAATCCATTCTGACCGAAGGACCGATATTCATTGATAAAGATAGAAAAGAATGGACGGCTGAAGATAGGAGAAGGAACAATCTGGACAACCATGCAAGAAACCGGATTTCCAATAGCGTAGACAGAAACACATACTGCAAAGATCGAAGATTGCAAAACCGCGAAGGAGACATGGAGCACGGTCATCCAGATCTTTGAAGGAAATGAAAGAACAAGGGAGAACAAAATAATGATGGCCACACAGAAGTTTGAAAACATCAAAATGAAACCAGGAGAAACTATGAAGGAATACAGTGACCGGTTCACTGGTGTGTTAGATGAACTAGCAACTCTGGGCAAGAAGTATGAGAACAAAGAGGTAGTTATGAAGGCTTTGAGATCTCTTCCAAGTGCCTGGGATATAAAAACAATGGTAATGAGGGAGTCAAAGAGCCTACGTAAGATGAAACTATACGACGTATTCGAAGATCTAAAGGCATACGAATTCGAGATGAGATCTAGGACTGAAGAGGAAGTCTCGGCTTCAACGTCAACCAGAGCACTAATCACATCTACAGAACCGGCTGCACGTGCTCCTACCCCTGCACCGATACCGGTTCCTGCACCCGCACCGATCAGAACCGCCGAACAGTTCACTGAGGATGCCATGGCAATGCTTGCACAGAAGTTTGGGAGGTTCATGAAAAGGAGCCAACCGACAAACAACTACTATGGTGACAAATCCAATGTAAGATGCTATAACTGTAACTGTTTGGGACATTTTAAGTGGGAGTGCAGGAAACCAAGGAGGGACACCCAGAAACCGGAATATCAAAATGACAGAAACAATTATCAACAAGCCGGTGAAGGAAGTGAGGTACCGAAAGCACTGATAGCCGACGATGGAGGAAGTCTATGGGCTCGCAGTGATAGTGACGATGAACTCACATGCCTCATGGCCAATGAGGAACAGGTATTTGACTCTCCCTGTGAGGAATTTACTAAAGATGAGTTATACAATGAATTGAATGACATGGTAGAAGAATATAAGAACCTATTGACCATGTTACCTAAGCACCTCAACATTAGAACCGATCCCATAGTACCTATTCCAACTGAATCAGAGGTACCCATCATAACTGAACCGGAAGTCATACAACCTGATGATACCCATACTATAGAAACCGAGTTAGATCTTAAGACCGAACAACCTAGTGAACCGACTAGAGAACTAACCGAGGAAGAGAATGCTCGATTTCAATATACGATGGCCGCCTATAAGAGATCTAGCGATATAGTAAAGAATATGAATAAACACTATAGGCATCCTCGTTGTAAGCGTGGCCTTGGATACACAGGGAATAACTCTAAAGACCGAAAACCCATAGAGAAAGCACGGCTCACAAAAGGAAACCTCCCCTTTATAAAATTTCTTAAGAGCATCTGTACAGCTGAAGAAGAGGAAACCGCATATTATAGGGAAGAGAAGCTAAAATACGATTATGTTGGCCCAACCGATTCATGGCTCGACCTTGAGAAAAGAAAAGCCGAAATCCTCAAATATAAGAAAGATTTTCCTGAACCGCGTAGGTCAAACTACAGATCACCGAACCAAAGACCATCACCGTTTAGGACATTTGAAGGAAAACCGAAATATACCAGACCAAGTGTCAAAAGGACAGTTAAAACCCTAGCAAAGAAGACCGTCCGGTTTATCAAAGTTTGGGTACCTAAGGGACTAACCGCATGTGGACCCAAGTAAATGTGGGTACCAAACAGTTGTAAATATGTACATTTTGCAGGATCCAAAGAAACGGCTAGGAAACTCCGAATGGTTCTTGGACAGCGGTTGCTCTAGGCACATGACCGGAAATAGCAATTTACTAATCGACATCAGATCAGTAACCGGTGCTCTAATTACCTTCGGTGACAACTCAAAAGGTAAAACTGTGGGCAAGGGTAAGATTGTCCATGGTAATCTAACTATTGATAATGTACTTCTAGTTGAAAACCTACGTTTTAATCTACTTAGTATTAGTCAGATGTGTGATGCCGGATACACGGTAGAATTCCTTAAACATGCATGCTTAGTTAAGGACTCTCAAGGTATTGTACTACTAACCGGAAATAGGATAGGTAACATCTATAAGGTAGACTGGAAAACCAGAATAGAATATCCTATATGCATGATAGCTAAGACTGATCAAACCTGGCTATGGCATAAGAGACTAAACCATCTAAACATGAAAACCTTAAACTACATTCGTGGTAAAAAGCTAGTTGAAGGTATTCCTGATATAGTATTTAACCAGGATAAGGTCTGTTCAGCATGCCAAATGGGTAAACAAACTAGGTCATCTTTTAAGAGTAATGGAAATATTCAATCTAGCCGATGCCTAGATCTTCTTCACATGGATCTATTTGGACCGATTCAGGTCATTAGCCTAGGAGGTATGCTTTACACCATGGTAGTTATTGATGATTATTCTAGATATACCTGGGTAATATTTCTACCATCTAAACGTGAAACTGTATCAAACCTGATCACACTTCTTAAGCGGTTGCAAAATGAAAAATCCACTCGTATTAATAGCATTCGAAGTGATCGAGGTACCGAATTTACTAATAGTACATTAACTGCATATCTTGATGAATCCGGCATTAGACACGAGTTGTCTAGTGCTAGGACTCCTCAACAAAATGGCCTGGCCGAGAGAAGAAACCGGACTCTCAAGGAAGCCGCACGGTCCATGATAGCCGATTCCGGCATTGCTCAGAAATTCTGGGCTGAGGCTATCAACACTGCATGCTATACACAAAACCGGTCTTTGATAAACAGATTTCACAACAAAACACCATATGAGGTTTATTTTAACAGAGTTCCCAAACTCAAGTACCTCAGGATTTTCGGTTGTAAATGTTATATTCATATAAATGGTAAAACCCAACTCACCGCCTTTGATGCAAAAACCGATACCGGCATCATGCTAGGGTACTCGGCCGTAAGTAAAGCATATAGAGTATATAATAATAGAACTGCAACCATGGAGGAAACAATTCACGTTGTTTTCGATGAATCGGTTGAAAGCAATACTGCTTCATGCTTTGATCTACACAACAGACTGGAAAATAACGATATTCATTCTGATAGTGAAGATGAGACTCCGGTCTTCAGGCGGTTTGTCCATGACCAAATGGGTATCATTGATACCCAGCCGGATCAAGCTGTTCCACAACAGGAAGCTGACACTTCGGTCCAATCCGAGGGAGTCGGTCGGTCTGACAATCTCGGTCAGCCTACCGACATGTCTAGCCTTGGTCAAGTTAACGGTAATTTGGTAGACACCCCTGAACTGAATCTCAGAAGAAATAGTAAACATCCTCCTGAGCAAATTATAGGTGACCCTTCAGAACCTGTTCGAACTAGGAGTCCACTTCTGGAAGGATACTTTAACTCAGCTTTCATATCCCAGATTGAACCGAAAAGAATAGATGAAGCATTGTCAGATCCGGATTGGATCTTGGGAATGCAAGAAGAGCTAAACCAGTTCGAGAGTAGTAAAGTCTGGTACTTAGTTCCCAGACTGAAAGACCAATCGGTCATAGGAACAAGATGGGTATTCAGAAACAAACTCAATGAGGACGGTTTGGTCACGAGGAACAAAGCCAGATTAGTGGCTCAAGGTTACAAACAGGAAGAAGGCATTGACTTTGAAGAGTCATTTGCTCCTGTAGCCAGAATTGAAGCCATTAGGATTTTTCTAGCTTTTGCAGCTTTCAAAAACTTTAAAGTTTTTCAAATGGATGTTAAAAGTGCATTTCTGAACGGTGACCTACGTGAAGAAGTGTATGTTGAACAACCACCCGGTTTTAAAAATGCTGCATTTCCAAACCATGTATACCGGCTAAATAAAGCTTTATACGGTCTAAAGCAAGCACCTAGAGCCTGGTATGATACACTAACCGCATTTTTACTAGAACATGATTTCACCATCGGTTCAGTGGATAAGACATTGTTCAAATTTGAAAAGAAGAACATATCCTACTTGTTCAAATCTATGTAGACGATATCATTTTTGGCTCCACCGATCCTAAGCTATGTGACAAGTTTTCAAAAATGATGACTGACAAGTTTGAAATGAGTATGATGGGAGAATTAAGTTTTTCCTAGGTCTTCAGGTCAAACAACTCAAAGAAGGAACATTCATCAGTCAACCTAAATATATCAAGGAGCTGCTAAAGAAATTCGGTATGGACACCTGCTCCTCGGCGGCTACTCCAATGAGCTCATCCATCAAACTAGACAGAGATGATGAGGGCCAATCGGTAGACCAGATTGCATACCGGGGCATGATCGGTTCCCTACTGTACCTGACAGCGAGTAGACCGGACATCCTGTTTGCAGTAGGTGTTTGTGGGAGATTCCAAGCAAATCCAAAGCAATCCCATTACACAGCCGCAAAGAGGATACTGAAGTATATAAAGGGCACACCTGATGTCGGTCTGTGGTATCCAAAAGACTCGTCCTTCAATCTAACAAGTTACTCAGACGCAGACTATGCAGGGTGTAAGATTGACAGAAAAAGCACCAGCGGAACATGTCAGTTCCTTGGTGACCGGCTCGTGTCATGGCATAGCAAGAAGCAAACATCTGTGGCCACATCCACTGCAGAAGCTGAATACCTGGCGGCCGGAAGTTGCTGTTCTCAACTCCTCTGGATCCAACAGCAGCTGAAGGACTTCGGTGTCATAGCCGAAGAATCCCCGATTTTCTGTGACAACACGAGTGCCATAACGATCACCTACAATCCGGTTCTCCACTCCAGAACCAAGCACATCGACATAAGGCATCATTTCATTCGGGAGCATGTCACGCTGAAGCATATTCGGCTGGAATACGTACCGACCGATCAACAAGTAGCCGATATCTTCACAAAGCCGCTACAGGAAGCTAAGTTCTCTCAATTCAGGCTTACTCTCGGCTTAACCGATATTAGCCAAATCCTTCCAAAGGATGCTTAAAGGGAAGCCGGTTCAGATAGACAAAACCGATAATTATTCCTAAACTGTTGAACTTCGAATCTTCAGGGTGTTTGTGGAAGAACCGCCCGGTCTATCAGATAGAGTAAACCGACCGGCTACTTGGTGCATGCACCAAATAACCGCGGGATGAACAACTGATACCTGACCGGTTTGGAAGCAGGTCATTCTAGATTATTTGAATTTCACACAGATGTGGAATAACTATCAATGCTTGTAGATGTCTGTTCTGAAACATTGCCCTTTCAAAGTAATATGGTCGCGCCTAAAAAGACGTGAAGATCTTTTGATATCTTTCACAGTCCAGGCCTATGACCGACACCTAGACTACAAACATGCCTATTTTATGCAATATCTCTTATCCTGCAGTTAATACATGTCATCCCATTTAATGCCTGGACAATAGGATAGTCCCTAAACTAGTATTTAAGTGAAGCAAACGTTCACCACAACACTCACAAGTCACAAGAACATCCTCTCACTAAGGCACAAAATGTCTCAGTTTCCCAACATCCTTCAGGTTGATTTTCAATCCTGTTCTTCCACAGACCAGTATGAAATATACAAGATGATAAAATCTTTGGAGGAAACCGGCCTCCAAGGTTTCCTATGTGACAAGCACTCCATTTATCCGGACTCCGTTCTGGAGTTCTTCCACAATGCAAGAGTGTTTCGGGGCACCCCCCACTTTGATACCCACATCCAATCCAAGGTGGGAGGCATTGTCTTCGATTTCACTGAACGGGACTTTGCAAGGTGTCATAGCCTGCCAAGGCACGGGATCACAGATCTGGACATCCCTGGGGATGTAAAAGCCGAAGTCTGCATCGCCCTCTCTCGGTCTAACGACCCGGTTGAGGACCATGGAGCAAAATCATGTCTGAGAGCTGAATATCAGCTTCTCAACGATGTAATCGGCAAGAGTATTTTTGGTAGGGACGTCACAAACACCTACAGTGTCTCGAACTTCAACATGATGGAGGCCATAATCACCGGCACACCAGTAAATTGGTCTAGGTTGCTCTTCGACACCCTTATCTGGATGATCGGCATCCGATCAGTTGGTTTCATTCCTCAAATAAGCAGCCTCTTTGTGGAGCTTGGAGTACCAACCTGTCCCGGTGAAGGTTTAAACCAAGCTCAGGTGCTCACCAAAGAAGTAACCGACCCGTTTTATAGGCGGTTCGAGAGGGCCTGGAGGAAAAGAAACCGCAACGGTGATGTCAACCCCTTCGCACCCTAAGTCACTCCTTCCTGCATCCGGTCGTTTTGCTTCATGCACTGGGTGTATTCTTGTCCAACTCAAGTTTGATCATATCGGCTTCATCCATGTCTCTTTCGGCTTTATTTGTGTCTTTCTTGATTTCATGTTTTCTTCATCGTTCCTGTACGCCATTTTCGGCATTGTCTCTACCATTTTCGGTTTCTATCTAATTACTATCGGTTATGTGTTGAGTGCATTTAATGAGATAATCCCAATCAATGAGACAACCCCCAACCACCCGCACATTTAATTTCCAACTACTCTGGTTACTTCCCAACTAACACTTACCTCGAGCCTTGCAATCTGCCGCTTCCCCATGCGCCTTGAAAAGGGAAAGATTCTTTTCCTTAATAAAACAAAACTGACCATCAATGCTTAGATTTTCCCTCCAAAACCGATCCTATATAAGGAGCCATCCTCTCCTCATTTTATCACATCCGAAAGTACAAAAAAAAAATCACTTCTCTTCTTCTTGAATCCCGTTTCTCTCTCTCTATACCGAAACCATGCCGAGCAGAACTCTGGGAAACTTTCTATGCATCGATTTCGAATCTTGCAAGGACATAAGGGATTGCACCACTAAGCAGAAATTCATGTATGACTCCCTTATTGAAACCGGTCTTCAACCGTTCCTTGAAGAGGCCGGTCCCATTCTTATAGATGATGTCAAGGCCTTCTTTCGAAGCGCCTGCATCAGGGAGAAGTACATCGTCTCTACTGTCAGAGACCACACGTTCTGGATCGACGAGGTTGAATTTGCCTCACTATTCGGTCTACCCACTGAAGGTTTCTCTAACTTTCCGACTATTCAGGACCGTGCGGGATCTGAAACCGCACAATACCTGTCGGCCACCCCCTCTCCGGTGGAACACTTTGGGCCAAAAACCCAACTTGATAGTCACGGTCAGCTACTGCTCGAAATCGTGACCCGGTCAATTCTGTGTCAGTCACCTAATCAACGGTATTCCAAGAATACCTACAATATCGTGACCAACATTCTTTGCAAATCGGCCATCAACTGGTCATCGGTCATATGGGGAAACTTAAAGAATATGGTGCTGACCAAGAAAGGTCTCGGGTATGCACCGCATATCAGCAAGCTGATTCTTGGGTACCGACCAGAGTTCGGACCGGGCACACCGGCTTCCTCTTCAAACATCCTCAACAGTGATTCGGCAAGAGACCGACTCTGGAGAATGTCTTTTGAATAGGCTATACTTTACACCGTTTCTGTATGCCTATCTCTGTACCGAATCTTATAATCAGTTTCCTTTATCTGATATCTTTTGGCTTTTAATATCATTTCAGTTTAAATGACCGTGTCTTCTCAATTCTTTGAACATTTATCTAAGTAACCAATCTTCAATCTATGACCGCGTTCTTATCCGGTCTTATAAAATCTGCTTAAAACTGTTAACACTCTGATCAATCAAAATGTCTGGTTAGACTTAGAAACCGCTCAATCATTCGGCCTCAAAGAAAAGAATGCGTCATCCATGACATAGGCAAAGGATTTTGGAGGGAAATCTCCCGCCCAAAATTGCCGCCCCCAGTTTTCGCTTTACCGCCCACAGATTGGCGCCTTTTCATCTTGGAGGGAAAATTCCCGCCCATTAATGATGGGACGGTTGGGCTTCCAAACCGCGTCTATAAAAGGGACCTTCGGTCTTTTTCTTTCATTCTCACGCGAATTCACTTTCTCTCTCTAAGCTTTCTAAACTCTTTGAAGCGGTTTTCTCTCATTCTCAAACTCTTTAACATGGGTCGTGACTCGGCATTGTTCAAACTCTACTCTCAGGTGGATTTCGAGGAAATCCGGCTGACTGGTACGACCGAGGCAAAGGAAGTTATTGACCGGCTAATTAAAACCGGTCTGGGATATTTCCTCGATGGTCCCCATATTATATACAAAGATGCGGTCGAAGAATTCTTCAACACCGCAACCATCGCCTACGACAGGATCATCGCGACGGTTTGCGGTTCCCAAATCGAGCTCACCGAAACATTAGTGGCCGAAATCCTGCGTCTTCCAACTACCGGCCAGGACGCAACGGCAGAAATAGACCAGAACACCTTTGACTCGGCTTGCTACATTTTATCGGCAACCACTGCGCCGGTCAAAACATCCGGGAGCAAGCAAATGCTTAAGCCGGAGTTTATCCCGATATGTGACATTTTCACAAGGGCGATCCTGGCAAGGGGAGGAAACCTCAACAACCTCACAAGGGACAAAATCAAGATGCTAATCGGTCTGTTGGAGGGTAAAGAGGTCAACTGGGCAAGATCAGTGTTCAGCAACCTCATGGACATGGTGAAACCGGATTCAACCCGGTCGTGGGGATACGCCGTGCCCCTCGGTAAGATCTTCCTCCACTTGATTCTCAACATCGGTCCCGGTGTTGCGGTAGCAAAACGATGCCTCATTAGATCGAGGCAATTCCTTAAAAGAACGCAGCCGGCCTCCAGTTCCACAGGTGGCCGAAAGAAGAAAGCCGCAAAGAAAGATGCCCTGGCAAAAGCAAAGACCGGAGGAAAAGGGAAAGAAAAGATAACCTTCGTAGACCCACCACAACAAACAGAAGATGAGGAGTGGGCCTCTGAGGAAACCGACACGGAAAGGACCGATGATAGAACGGTCAATGACGACGATCAGTCGGCTCGGAGTCCAGATGATGCCGAACCAAACACCAATCCTGAAACCACCGAGGATAGAGAAGAGAGTGGTGAAGAAGGGGTTGATAAAGAAGCCGATAATGAAGGCTACAACACGGAGAGGGAGGAGGCCGAAGAAGCAGAGGCCGATAGATTAGCCCAGAAAATCTTTCAAGGCATTGACAAGCGAGGCGAGGACGTTATAGAGCTATACTTGGAGTGGCATGAGCACCGGTTCAGTACAACATATAAAGAAATCCTACCGGGCTTCACGCAAAAGGAATGCATCGACAGATTGGAGGAAGTAGAGGACCTGATGTTGCGCCTCACAAAATCCAACACAATTCAGGAGGTACAAAGCCGAACCTGTCTCCTGATACCGAGGATCCAACTTCGGAAACTAAGAAAGCGCATCCGGAAAATTAAGGAAGAGTACATCGAGACGGGATCGGTGGACACCGTAGCGCCGCGGGTGTTAACAAGGCTTGCAAAAGGCAAAATGGAAATACTTCAAGAAATAGAGCGGCTGGAAGCGATATGCAACCGAAAGCAAGTACCGGTCTATACTGCTCCGGTAATCGAAAAATTTCCAGTTAACTGTCCAACACCTCCAAGGGAGGTTGATGTACCGATATTGGAGGTTGAGGTACCGATATTGGAGGTTGAGGTACCGATATTGGAGGTTGAGGTACCGATATTGGAGGTGAGGTACCGATCTTGGAGGATGCGGCACAATTAGAACTTCCAAATGAAAATGCTGCACCGATAAATCCCGGTGAAAGAGCCGATCCAGATCCCACCGAGCAATCACCTCCTCCACCACCGGAAGTCACCACCTCAGACCCTCCTAAAGAATGGGATGCTAAAGAATGGGTTGAGGACCGTCTTCAGAAGCTTGAAGCATCCATATCGGAACGGGTCGATGACCGCGTACAAGAACACGACGTGTCCAAGCTTCAACCATTCAAGGATAGATGCAACAACATAATTGATTCGGCCCTAAAGTTCACCGACGTGACAAAGCTGCTTCTGGATCAACATCAAGCACGTCTCTCAGAACTCGGCACCGGACTGTGGGAAGAGGCCGGTGAGCGCGACAAATGGGCTCAGCGAACCGCAACTCTGGAGGTTGTGACCTCCGATTTAAAGAAGGATTTCGAACGGGTCGACACGACAATTAACCGGGTCTCAGAACTCGAAAAGACAAACGAGAGTCTTGTGGCCGAAGTAAAGGCACTTACCGAACAAATGGCCGAAATTCTAAAGGCTAAGGAGAACGCGGACGCCGCGGCTATAGAGGCCGATGCTCAAGTGGCTAAACGGGTCCAGGATGCGCTGGATGCCGAAGTTAGCAAAGATAAAGAGGCGCCGCGATCGTCTCAACTAACCGAAGCGGAAGTGGAAGCCGCACGAATTAAAAAGGCTGGGGCCATATTCCCAGGATTTGCTGAGAAAGTAGCCTCTCAAGCTGCGGAGGATGCCGCACGGTTGGAAAGGGAAACACGGAGGCTGGAAGGCTATGCGAAGGAAAACGAGAAGAAGAAGGCGGCCGCCTCCGCTTCAGCACCGAAAAAGAGAAAGAGGGAGGCCCCTAAGAAAGTTCGGATAGCCGAGATGCTCCAAAAGGTCTCTGAACCGGTCATTACGGGTACATTGCAGCAGGCCGACCAAGTCGAGGATGAAGTCGAAGAACAACTGCGGTCCCGATCTAACAGGCGACGATCCTCCCAACAGACCGGGCAACAGCAACCGAAGAAAAAGAAGAGCGCCTATGACTTCACGGATTCTGAATAGGGACTATCCTTCTTTTTCTTATTGGCCTTAGTATTTCTATATGTTTTGTCTTTTCCGGTCATCTATAAATATATATAAAGTTATTTTTGAATCCGGCCTTATTTTGCATTTCTACTTAGTTTTGATAATTTTAAATAAAATAATCAAAAAGGGAGAAATTGTTAGATAAAAGATAAAGACTCTTCCAAAACTTTTCTCTCAAAATTTTTCGAAAAATTCTCCCAAGTCAAAAATCCGGCCAAACAAAACAACCGGCCTACGGTTGCAAACTTACATGATTTTGATAATTTTAAATAAAATAATCAAAAAGGGAGAAATTGTTAGATAAATTCAGACCGGTTCAAATAAACCTAACTTAAATAAACTTTCCATGCAGAAACAAGGAACCGGACCGGATGAACAGACCTACGGTTGCAAACTTCCATGATTTCGGGTATCTGTTGAGAATGATACCAAAGGAACAGACTGAATACTTCCATATCCATGCAAGTCTGAGGAAAGACTGTAGGCTGCAGAAAACAGTACTACCGGATCCTTCTACTTCGGGATAAGCCAGAAAGGAAATCTTCAAAGTATAGACAACTGTCCAAACAGACAGTGCCTATATTAAGTAAAAGACAAACCCGGCAGGCTTGTCCTACACACCAAATGAACAGACCGCCAGGTCTGAGGTTGACCGCCAGGTCTGAGGAAACGACCGCAGGTCTGAACCTCTGAGACACTGAATCACTGCACCTCTGATCAGCCAATCAGATTCCAGGTAGTGAAATATGACCGTTGGCATATTTCACCTATAAAAGGAGGCAGTTGCAGAAGAGTAAATGGGGGACATACATTGGGATAACGAGCGCTAAGAGCATTTACTACAAGTGATAAGAGTGTGCTGTTTTAGAAAGCCTAAGTGTTAAAAGTTAAAGTGTGTTTTACAATTTCGGTGTAAATTGTAAGAGTGTTATCGAGCAGGAAATAAGTCTCGATCGGCTTGTACTTGTATTCCTTAGTGAATATCCTTCTCGCGGTTTCGAGAGGAAGGGGTGACGTAGGAGTTTTATCTCCGAACATCCATAAAATCTGTTGTGTTATTTACTTTCTGCCGACTTCATTATATAACCGACTGACTTAACCATACCGCTCCAAACCGACTTCATACTAACCATACCGAATATCCAGATTACCGAAACCGACCCACCATTTCCAAATCTCCATCATCCGAAACCGACCGTGCCTATCATACAAGCGTACTGCTTCAACCTGAAAGCAAACCTCTTCCGCGCTTGAACCTAGTTCAAGGGTTTGTGACAGGTTGTGTAGTATTGAAACCCCGGTGTTAATCTCTAACCGGATTAACTACCACCATACGAGTGAGAACCGCTAACCGGTCCAACCCCCGATCCACCAGCGGCGACCTAGATCCTAACAGTTTTGTTTTGAGAAAAAGAAACTACCATATCAGAAAGTTAGGGTTTAGATGAAGAAGAAGATTTTAGGGTTTCAAATCACAGAGATATGCAAGAGATTTCTAGAGATATGAAAGATATTTAGGATTCTGAAAACACAAAGAGAATATGAGACATCTTAGGCGTGTTGGGTACTCTTTTATAGAGCATAACCGACATGTGTCATTAAATAAATAAAAGACATTATTTAATTTACTATGTGTGTAGCTCACATTTTAGAACATGACAAACACGTGTCTTCATGTTATTTTAAAATAAATAGAGGGAAATATTTATTTTTAAAATGTGACCGTTCACTATCTGAAGGGGAATAAAAAGACAACGTATTAAAAAGAATAAAGATAGTTGTTGTTAGGACTGGTGCTAATAATAGAGACGGGGTTTGACTATCGTTGACAATTTAACCGCATGTGGAACAACACGCCTTCAACAAAGTAGTAATATTACACTAAAATACAAGGTAAGCGGACAGTGCGGTTAGTCGACTGTCCGAGTGAGCATTAGACGACTCATCATAAGCCAAGTGGAACAACTGTCTTAATTTTATTAATACGCTGTCGTTTAAATTCCTTTTTGGACAGTGATTGGTCACATTTTAAAAATAAATATTTCCTTCCATTTATTTTTAAAATAACATGAAGACACATGTTTGTCATGTTTTAAAATGTGACCTATACGCATAGTTAATTAAATACCAGACTCATACTTAATAAAATAATGTCTTTTATTTTATTTAATGGCACACGTCGGTTAAATTGTCAACGATAGTCAAACCCTGTCTCTATTATTAGCACCAGTCCTAACAACAACTATCTTTAATCTTTTTAATACGTCATCTTTTTATTCCCCTTCAGATAGTGAATGGTCACATTTTAAAAATAAATATTTCCCTCCATTTATTTTAAAATAACATGAAGAAACGTGTTTGTCATGTTCTAAAATGTGAGCTACACACATAGTAAATTAAATAATGTCTTTTATTTATTTAATGACACATGTTGGTTATGCTCTATAAAAGAGTACCCAACACGCCTAAGAAGTCTCATATTCTCTTTGTGTTTTCAGAATCCTAAATATCTTTCATATCTCTAGAAATCTCTTGCATATCTCTATGATTTGAAACCCTAAAATCTTCTTCTTCATCTAAACCCTAACTTTCTGAAATGGTGGTTTCTTTTTCTCAAAACACAATGCATGTGGATTTTGAATCCGTCTACACTTTAGGGATGCTAGCGATAGTAGAAATGTTCAAAACCATAAAAGCTTTCGTCCTGAGGAAGTTTCTCGAGGGTCTGTTCAACATTCACGAACCGAAGGTTTAGGAGTTCTTTGCGTCGGTGAGGTTAGTCGGAGACGCTGTTTAGGAAACGGTGATAGGAGTAGTGATGTCTATTTTAGAAGAGATTTTCGCCCAATATTTCGAGCTTTCGACGGAAGGGCTAACGAAGTTCGACCTTATTCCAACCGAATCTATCGAGGGAATGCAAAGAGCCTTCTCTGATGTCTCTTTCCATGTTGATACTCATGGGAAGAAGAAGTTCCTGAAGCCGGAGTTCTGTCTTCTAAATGACATTGTCTCTAAATCACTTTAGGCAAAGGTGGGGTCGTTTGATGCCAACACTTAGGAACGATTTAAAATAATGGTGGCCATAACCAAGGGATTGGTTATCAACTAGTCATCCATTATGTTCAATACCCTTGTGATGATGGTGACGATGCTGAAGAAGTAGAGCGTTGGTTTATCTATTCAGATCAACAGGATGTTGGAGCTTTTTCAGGTCAACCTTAGAAATGGAGCAAATATTCATCCTAAAAGAATTATGAATAGTAGAAATGTTTTAACTACTATTCCAGGGTGAAAGGGATCAAGGACATCAGCCTTGGATCCTCCGTTCAGTAGTCGAGTAGACAGTCGACTACCTTGTCCAAACGTTCTTCCATCTCTCGACGTTCAACCCCACCGAAGAGAAGGAAGTTGAGGATTGAGGAATCGACTACGAGCTCCAACAGTAAGAAACATGTCTCTACTAGAGAGACTGATGAGGTTTCCTCCAAGACAAAAAATGCAAGATTGGAGGAAACTCATGTTGTAGAGGTAACTCTTAATGTAGCCTTTGAATCTGTTCTAGCCGTAGTGCCTGATGTAGTTCCTGTTGTGGAATTAGTTGAAACACCAAATGTTGTGTCAGTTGGTATTATTGTTGAAAAACATGTGGGAAACATTGATGTCATCCCTACTGCAGAGCTAGGTAGTGTTCATGTTGGTTAGGTTGTTGAAAAACATATGGGCGACATTGATATCATCCCTACTGCAGAGCTACGTGGTGTGCCTGTTGGTCAGGTTGCTGAAACCTCAGTTGTTTATACAACTATTAACCCTGCTGCAACACAACTAGAAGGAGCAACTCCAAAAGTTGTTGTTCCTTTATCATCCATTTTCTAGAGGCAATCAAAACAAAGGCTCAAGCTGCTAGAGGAATAGCATTAAGTGAATCTGTCCCTACTGCTCAGCCTGCTGAAGTTACAGGAAAAGGGAAAGACCTTGTGATTTTTGTCCCCGAGCCTCTATCCATTGTGAAGCAAACCATTGATCTCATCCTGGAGGAGGTTGAGACGACTACTTTAGAGAGGCTCTGAATCTTTGACAAATGGAGCAACATAAGGCTCCACAAAAGATTCCATTAGTTCCTCCATGGTATCAATCTGAGTCTGCAGTTCAAGGCGCTGATTTGTCTAGAGAAATCAGTCATGACTTGGGCTTGCACTATGAACGTTCAAGAATCTCTCAAGAGGAGAGAGATTGTTGCGACCGTCGCTAGAGGGAGGCACACGATCCTCCGCTAAAGGCAGACCAACTACGACCATTTAGAGAGAACGACATGGCTGGATGCCAGGGTCAATATCAGATTGCAGCAGATCCTGGACTCTTTCAGCTCGATTGCCTTATATTTCATACAGGGCACAGAATCCTCTAGTAATGCTGAGCAACAAAGGGGGAAGTCTTGGACAGTGCTGAATAGTCTAGATGTCGAAGAGAAACTATTCTTCATTGAGAAGCTGTGATCGTCTGTTGTTGTACAACAACTCTCCATGGTGGAAGAACAATAGTTCCTCCCTTTAGTAAAGTATCTGCCTATCCAAATTACAGAGCAGCTACCTCTCCAAGCTGTTGTGCAAAAACAGCTTCCCTCTGTTGCTGAGCAGTAGGTATCCCAAGCTGCTGAGCAACATCCATCTCCTGCTCATGAGAAGGAGCCATCTGCAGCTACTGAGGAGTCATCTTCTCATGCTTTTGAGCAGAACTCCTCTCATGCTTCTGAGAAGGAGATCTCAGAAGCTACTGAACACAACTCCTCCCTTGTTCATGAGAAGGAACCCTCCTCTTCTCCTGAAAAGCTTTCATCCTCTACTTCATAGAAGGAGCGATCTGAAGCGACTGAACAACATTCCTCCCCTGCTCCTAAGAAGGATCTTTCTCAGGATACTGTGTAGATATCTTCAGATTGTGAGCCAGAAATCAGTCCGGCATCTGAGAAGCACCCTTCTACATCTGAGAAACATTCTATTTCTTTTGAGAAAAAAACTTTTCCTTCTGAGAAGTAGTCCCTCCCATATGCCTCCAGTTACTACTTAGAACCATATGGAATTATTAAAGATATATGTGCAGACATTTAAGGGGTCGAAGATCTTTCTCAAGCGCTAATAAAGGTGCCTACTTCTCTGGCATCTTCTTATTCTAAAGATCTAGTGTCGTCTGCGATCCAGGAAAGCACTCATATCTCACCTCTTTAGATGCTACCTACCCATTCCCAAATGGAACAGTCGGCTCATCACTCTTCAGAGGAGTCATCTCGAGGAATGGTGGACTTTCGAAGTCTCATGCAAGACGTCATTGCTCCCCTACAACAGAATGTTCCAGCCATCATTGACGAGTTGGAATTCTTGAAGGAGCAGTTGGCGGCTACCTCAAAAGCTTTGGCCTCGGTAGCTTCGGCGCAATCCAAGTTTCGAAGAATTCTATTGAGGTAACCATCATCAAGGAGTTCATGACTCGGCTGAAATCCATTATGCTGAAAACCAATTGCGACCGACACGTTGATCTCTTCGCGAAGTTTGATATTATCAGCATGCAAATTGCCGAAATAACAAACTACCTTAAGGATGCATCAGACAAACGAATTGAATATGCTGATGCTGTTAAAAAGGGGGAAAGCAGTCGAGGTGAAAGATCAGGCAGGGGAAGCCAAGACGTGGAGGAAGGTGGATGTGAGTCAACTGGGAGAGAACTCGAAAGAAATCAAAAGGGGATATTTTTACTCTAAGATTTTGAGTATTTATGTAAATATATAATTTACCTTTGATTTCCTAATCTTACGACTTAGTTTTAACACCATAAAAAATGGGGGGAATTGTTAGGTTAAATTAAAGAAAGAAAAGGGGGAAATTAATTAATAAGGAATAAATTAATTAAATTGAATTAAGAAAAACGCATTAATGGATTAAAATGAACTTAGGATAATAAATATTAATACGGCGTAGTTTTGATGATGCATTGATAATTAAATAAAACTAAGTTATACAAATGTTTAATGCGCAGGTAAAAGCTGAAGAGGTGCGAGCAGCAAAGCTGACGTCAACAGAGCTGAAGAGGCATTGATAGTAGGGTTGCCAACAACAGATTTTTCTTCAGCACGCTGGCAGTAGGCTTGCTTTAATAGCAAGTTTGAAGAAGCACTAGCAGCAAACTTGTTTCAGCAACAGTCTAAAGAAGCTCTAGCAGCAGCCTTGCTTCAGAAACAGTCTGAAAAAGCACTAGTAGTAGCCTTGCTTCAGCAGTAGTCTGAAGAGGCATTGGCAGTAGGGTTGCCAACAGTTGAGTTGTCTTCAGCACGCTAGAAGCAGGGTTGCCAACAACAGAGTTGTCTTCAGCACGCTGGCATCAGACTTTCTTCAGCAGCAGTCTGAAGAAGCGCTGGCAATAACCGTGCTTCAACAACAGTCCAAAGAAGCGCTAGCAGCAGACTTACTTCAACAACAGTTTGAAGAAGCGCTAGCAGCAGCCTTGCTTCAGCAGCAATCTGAAGAAAGCGCTAGCAGTAGCTTAACGCTAACAACCGTATGAAAATACACTTTTTTTATTAGCAGCACTCTCTTTCAGCAGACTAACTCATCATCTTATGACGCCAAAATGTACAACTACCACGTACAACCATCAGAAAGTTGTCATGTATCAGATTCGACCGCTGCTACATTTCTATATAAAAGAGCAGAAAAGTACAATGGTGAATCCTCTCGGTCAATTCACGATCCCTGAATATCTGGACTCTCGGTACGGTGAATCCTCTCGATCAATTCACGAACCCTAAATATCTGGACTCTCGATACGGCGAATCCTCCAGGTCAATTCACCTATCTAAGAATCAGATTCGATCGTTGCTACGCTTCAATATAAAAGAACTACAAAGTACAACAGTAGAGTAGTTTGCACCGACTTCTGCAATTCTAAATCTCTGAACTCACAATCTTGATTCTCTTGCTTACTCTATCTTTAATGTTAAGCATACATTGTATAAGCAAAAAAATAATTTACTGTATTACATGAGAGTATTATCTGTGTTATAAGTTGAACAGAACGTTGTCTGTTCAACAGTGAGTGATATCTATGAGTTCAGAAGAGACAATTGTTAAGTCTTAAGTTTTGATTGGGTTTGTTTAGACGCTATACAAACCAAATCTTTCTAATGGAATCTTTCTGGAAACAGAAGAAGGGGTGACGTAGGAGTTTATCTCCGAACATCCATAAAACTCTTGTGTTATTTCTTTACTACATCATTCAGTCTTCCATCTGTCGCTTCAAATCTAACAAGCATTTTCCGCACTTGAAACCGTTCAAAAGCTTTCTACGATTTGTCGAAAAATAAAAACAGATTTTAATCTCTAACGGGATTAAAATTATATTGAAAGTCAAGATTAACTCAACAATATTCAACCCCTCTTATTGTTGAAATGAATCCTAACCAATTAGATTTTTTTTGTAATGAATCTATGTTTTGCACAAAGCACAAACTTTCTTAATTTATTTATTTTGATCTGTACAAATAAATAATAAAATTATAAATAATGGATTGGGCTTTTAAGGTGCAATTAGATTTGATTTCTATTCAATCAAACTAAAATAAACTCCATTGGATTATTTTAATAGATCTTTATGCCAACCCGTTTAACATGTGATATTATTATTATTATTTATTTTATTTTCTAAACGGACCAAAAAAATAAATTTACAAAAAAATCTTATTTTTAACCTATTTAATTTTTATGTATTGAAATTATTTCAAGTTATTTGTATGATAGTGTTAAAATATATATTAATAATAATAGTAATTAGCTAGTAATAATTTAACAAAATAATTGTTAATTAGAATGAATAATATGATGAGGCAAGATATTATTATAGGATTGAGACGGTACGGATGACCACACATTTAAAGATGAAAGCTGAAAATAGATATTGGTGAACTGATTTGACAAATTTCTACATGCATCAAATGTGTATATATAATAATTATTTATTATTTTGGACTAACACAGTTTTATTTTTGTACCCATTTAATTTGTGGGGGTAGACCTAGCATATTTATTTGTCGCTAATATTTTGAAAAGGGCAAGAGAAGAATCAAACAAGACCTAAAGCTTTCACTATAAATATAAGTAAGTTAGATATAATATTCACACATTCTGATTGAACAAATTACTCACTAACAATTGACAAATATGGTGGGAAAGAGATATGAGTTTATTAACTAAGTAGGAATTTGTGTTTTTGTTGTGCAGAAGTAGCATGAACTACCAAGGGACGGAGGCTATGACTACTATAATTGTTGTGTTTCGGTTCAGTTTATTGATATGCCTACGATCATACTCAACTATAACGGCCTGAATCAACTTAATTATGTTCTTTCATTCTAATTTGAGAGATTAAGTTTTTACTTGTTTTTTAAGAGTGTGATTTTGTGTATTGTTTTCTCTCATTTGAAGACTTTGTAACGATTAAGATGATATCTATGTAATGTTAATTTAGTTTATGTATTCTTCTTTTTTTTCTTTTTTTTTTTTTTTTTTATATTGGTTCGTCTCAATCGAAATAACTAGTTTGTATACTAGTTTGATTGAAAGATGATTTGGGTTATATACTTGTGATTGATTGGGTCAAATTTCAAATAAGTAAAATAAGCTATAAAATTATTAACAATAATTTGGATATTAGGCTTCCGGACCGTCATTATTCAGTTTGAGTTCTATTTTAAATTAGGCTTAGAACAAAAATAAATAATAATACCAAGATGTGGGCCTGATTTAATAACTTGTTATTATGCACATGGGGCTTTCCTACCGGCCCAATTAAATTAAAAACAAAAGGCTTCTTCTTCTTAAAACAAAATAAATTATTATAATTTAACTTTTGTTTAAATTAGATTATAAACAAAACAAATAATAATAATTTTGTTTATAATAAAATCATTTAATTAAAATAAAATTATTTTAAGAATATATTATCTTATAAATAATTTTAAAAAATTATATGAGTTAATTCTTTTATAAATAAATAAAAGTATTTTCTTTAATTCGTTTTATAGAATATTTTTATTCTTTTTATAAAATAAATTCTTATTAACAATTAAGAAAATTGTTAAATAAATAAACAAGTTTTACTTTGAACTCAATGTTTAATTTGTAGGCATAAAAATAAAATACAATAAAAATATAGTAGTTTCTGTTATCCAGTTCAAAATTTAGACCACGCCACGCCACGCCACGCCACGCCACGCCACGCCACGCCTTAATGGAGACGCATTGTTGCATTAGATCTCTTCTTCTACTGTCCCATCACTCATGTCATGACAACTTCATTTTTACTGCATTATTTATTATATGAAAAATGATGTGGACAACGAGAAGGGCAGCTAAGCAAAGTGATAAATCTTACATGGCTTGTCACTTTTTTCCACGTCGTAATTTTAAAAAATAATAATATAATTTTTCTTTTATTTTTCCTTTATTTACCTATTTATTTCTCCGCCACTTTCATTCTCTTCTATCACTTTATTTTCTTCGGCGATTTGACGATTTCTTATTATCAATTTGTGCGACTTATGCGTTTTCTTTCTTCTCCTTCATCTTCAGACACATCGTCAAAATGGTAATCTTTAAGTCTCCTTTCGTTTCTATTATTTGTTTCTAAACATATTTCTCTTCATTTCAGTCTCGATATCGATACATATTCGGGACATTTTCTCTAATGGTATCAAAGCACGTTTTCTCTAATGAGCATGAGTTTTCATGCTTCTTCCACGACCACAATAGTCATTGGTATAGGAGAGCTCCAATGGTTACATAAAACTAGTTTTATGCAACGTTGTTTTATTCATTTCATAAATCAAAAAGAACCCAATGCCTATTATCTTCTTCTTTGCTGCTTACTTTCAAGTTCCATGAACAAATACATCTCCAAATGCTCGTAGAAAGGCTGTGGATTTATTTTGCGCTTAGTTTTAAGCATCTGAAAATGAAAATTTTGGGATGTTTTCTTCTGAAAATGAAACTTTCAGGACGTTTTTGTCCATAAAGTTTCTATTTTCAATACGTTTTCTCCCAAAAATAGATTTTTTTTTGGAAGTTTCGGAAACAAAACGTCCCAAAAATAAAAACTTTCAGACATTTTTCTTATTCTTCTATCCCTTCCTCTATCAATAGTTCATAATACATTCCACTTTTTCCCTCTTTCTAATCACTCCCATTGTTCAATTTTCTAAAACCTTCTATGTCATTAGTATCACTAAATAGTAAAAGAGAAACTTCTGTTTATTCCCATCACATTTTTGCCAACATTTTTTGTTTTGTCTTAGAATATTGGATATCTATCCCTTTAGTTTGTTTGTCTCTAAGATTCGTTTATCTGGGTTCTTCATATGACTCAACATCATATTTTTTTTTTGGAAAACGGCTTAGTGCAATTTCATTAAAAAACCGTAAAAAGAGAGAAACGAGTTTCAAGAAATAAAGATAGACAGACTCTAGCTTTATTAAAAACACCAACCGAGTTTCAAACAAGTGAATTATAGAACAAATAAGACAACAAACAATTAAATTACAAACAAGCCAACAAACAAGAACTATTTGAATATTCCTTTATTTATAATGAGTTTCAAGAAATAAAGATAGACAGACTTTAGCTTTATTGAAAACACCAACTGAGTTTTAAACAAGTGAATTAAAGAACAAAAAAACAACAAAAAATTGAATTACAAACAAGCCATCAAACAAGAACTATTTGAATCTTCTTTTCTTTATAATGATTTTATAGGGGATAATCCACATTTGAATGAGCTTCCAATTGTCTTCATTAACCGGAATTCCCCTCCATGTATTTATGAGAGTGTTGCCATAAAAAATAATATCATCCCAAACTTTTTCTCATGTTCTCTTATTCGTGCCATGAATTCTTATATTTATTTCTCTCCAAGTATTGTAGACTAGGGCTCCAAAGAAGAATTTGAAAACATTCGCGTAGAAGCTACCGCCCTTAGCATTTTTCTTTACTGTGCAGATTGAGCAATTGATGTATGAAATATTCATATACTTCTTAATTATGTTTCTTGTCGCCAATCTTTTCCTAAATGTCAGCCAGAGGATGAATTGGTGTCGAGGTATAACCTTTGCAGACCAGATTACTTTATGTCAATCGACCACCACCTCATTTATTCTAATGATCTCATGTTTTTCTTGCCATGAAATTTTCATTCATAATAATATCCCAACACTTTGTATCAGTGTTTCCATTGAATTGCATATTATTGATCATATTCAGAATTCTGACTACTTCAGGAATACTCCTCCAAATAATGTTGCATTTTCTTTCTTGAATATCTCTAACTGAGTACAAGAGACATTTTTTTATTCTAACTCTTATAGATTGGAATTCCTCCCAAAGAATTATGGGATTATTCCCTAGCCATGGATCGTGCTAGAATAATATTCTTCTTCTATTACCGATTCTAAACTTCATCACCTTATATGCCTCCCCTCTAGTTTTTAGGATTTTTTTCGAGGGCTATGCCATTTCATTTTTGATTTGTCATGTCCATATGTTGGCTTTTCCTTTCATGAATCTCGTATGAACTCATTTGACCCATAATGAATCTACTTCCATCTCAAGGGCCCATACATGTCTAATTGTGAGCGCTCGATTTCATATGACACAATTTTTAATGTCAAATCCTCCTTCTTCCTTTAAGGTACATACAATTTTCCATTTGACCTTTTTTCCTCCTCTATCTCGAGTACCCTAGATGAAGTCTCTCATCAGCCTATCTAGTTTAGCCTTGACTTTTTGGGAATTACTATTTGTTGTGCCCAGTAGCAAATGTAGTAAGTCTTTTCACAAGCTTTATTCTTCATGTGTATGATATTTTTTTGTAGCCCAACCTAAGATAAAATTTATGACCTTTTCAATAAGTGGGCAAAATGTGAGTTGTAAATAAGGGGACTCCAAGATATTTGACTAGAAGTGTTCCTTCTTTTATCCACATCATATTAAACATATTTTGCTTCAAATCCTCCTTCACTCCTCCTCCATAGAAAGCTTGGCTTTTATCTTCATTAATGAATAAACTTGTAATACTAGAAAATATTGTTAGTGCTTCTTTATTGTACTAACAAATTCAACATATGCGTGAGTCACTAAGAATAGATCATCAGCGAAACAAACTTGTGTTATTGCTTCTTCCTTGAAGTAGGGGTGAAATTTGAGTTTATGGTTCCTTAGGAGCATTTTAAAGATGCAATCCAGGATTTCTATAATAAGAATGAATAGGTAATGTGAAACACGATATCCTTGCCTTACTCCCCTTTCACCGTTAAAAAATCACTATGTATGTCATTCACGCTCACAATGAAGTGAGGGGTCGAAATACACTACATTAACCACTCAATTAAAATGTTAGGAAACCTGACAATATAAAGGAATTCATGAATGAATTCCCATCTTATTGAGTCAAAAGTTTTCTGAATGTCAATTTTGAAAGTCACTCTTAGAGATATGGCTTTATTCCCATAACTTTTCAATAAACTCTACATAAGAAGTATGTTATAGGAGATAGACCGATTTAGAATAAAAGTTGATTGCCCTAAACTAATTAATTTTGAAATAATAGTTTTAAATCTTTGCGAAATGATTTTAGAGATGATTTTATAGATTACGTTACAACATGAAATAGGACGAAAGTCCTGAATTTTTTCCGGAAGTGAGATTTTGGGAATTAGATTCAATATTGTAACGTTCAATTGCTTAATCATTTTTCTAGTTTTGAAATAATTCTAGGACCCCTTCACTTACATCTTTCTCGGTTATCTCCTAGTTTTCCTTGAAGAAAGTCGCATTATATCCATCTGGCCCCGAATTTTACCTCTTTTCATCGTAAGTATAACTTTCATAATCTCTTCTTGACTGACCCTTATTACCAACTTATCAACATCCTCATTGTCTATCCTTCTTACAACAATATGTTGCAACACCCCAAGTTTGACATAGTGTCCTTCATTACTCAGTTTTGTTCCAATTAGACCCTTATAATAAATTATAGCTTTCTTTTGAACTTCTATATGTCCATAAAGCATTTCCCCATTACAATATATCAATTTGAAGACTTGGTTCCTGAAGTTTCGAGCCGCGCATTTCCTGTAGAAGAAGTTATTATTTTTGTCTCCCAAAGAAAGCCAACTTTCTCTAGACTTCTACTTGAAGAAACTTTCTTCTTCTAAGCAGAGTTCTTTGAAACTTGTCAGGGCTTCTTTCTCATCAACTTGATTTTTTGGTACGTTGCATCCTCAAGCTTTTTCTTTGAATATTCTCCAATATTACTCGTGCTTCCTCTATCCTTTTTAATATAACTTCTTGTCGAACTTGTTGAGCTAACCTTTCAGGATTATGAGCTTTTCGCACACTCTAAATATCTTTGTCCCGTTGATACTAGTATTTCAGGTTTCCGTTAGTACTCCTTTGAATTCTTTGTCTTTCATCCAAAAATTAATGAATTTGAAAGGCCTTTTCAGTTTCTTTTCCCTTTCGAATAAAAATTTCAACGGGTAATGATCATAGATTCATAGTTGTAGAAATTGTATTTGGTTTCTCGGTTAGAGATTTGCCCATTTCTTGTTGATCAACTCACAATAAATGCGACTCTTCCTTATTTCCTATTATTCTCTAGTAGCTGACTAGGAAAATAGATTACCTGAACTTGAAGGTTCGATACAGTTGATGTATCTAATGCATTCATTGAAGTCCAGCATGATCCCCATTTCCAGTTCTCTTTCTTGGATGAATCTAGTGACATTGAAGTCACTCATTATGATCTAAGGCTCATCATCATACACTTTACTCTTGAGCTCTCTCCATAATTGCCTTCTTTCGCCTACTACATTACTTCCATAGACAATAAAGTAGTATTTCGCCTTTGTTATCCGACTAATAATCTCCACCATGATGACTACTTACGGTTAAATAACTTATTGACCTCAACTACAATATTACTCCAGTCAACCCAGATTTTGCTTTTACACCCATCTGAATTGTGAATATAAGACCAGTCACTTCTAAAATAGTCTTTACTGACATTATCAATTTGATTGTGCCTTACTCTCGTCTCTAGTATACCTATAATTGTGATTTCCTACATTTCAATCATTCATCTTACTTCCTTCCTTTTGATGGGGTCGTTGAGCCCCCTAATATTCCAGGTCATTATATTCATGAAGAAAGGTTAACAACGTGCTTATTCTTTCCTTTTTCCTACAATCTTCCTCCATATTTGTTGTCTGTATGGAATTACAGGTTTAGAATGTTACTTACATCTTGTCTGCATTGGGCCTGAACCGTTTCGTAAAAAGAGGCGTTTGAAGTTTCACCTACGATTTCATTGTTTCCTGCCTCTTTTAGGATCTATTATGTTTGCGGGTTGCCCTTCTTTGCATTTTCTATTTCCTTCAATGCTTCGACTTGCCTTCCATATTTTTCTTTCCTTTCTTGCTTTCCTCTTCTTGTGTTTGATTTACTTTTGTTCCTTCACCTGAGTTTTGAACTAATTTTCCTTTGGCATTGCTTTATTTTGTTGCTTGTTTTTTCACCATTGTTTCATTTGCATTAGGAACCTTCTGTTGATTGACTTCTCCATTCTACTTTGTTGTTTCTGATTTGCTTTTTAGTTGGCCATTGATTAAGGACATCTCATTATAAAATGTTTAAATGTATTGCAGTTCACGCATCTGTATGGTCGTCATTCATAGTGTATGCCCATCTTGGTAATCTTGCCCTTTCGATCCACCACTGTAATTAATTTCATCGAGAAGAACACTCATATGTTGAACTTCAATGCTCATCTTAGCGTATGTGATATTTTCGCCTTTCTCAATGATTTTGTCCATGTATAACGTGTTTTTAAGAAGGCTAGCGAAACGTCTTAAGGCTTCCGCGATATACATGTGGGGAGGAATATTTCACAGCTTGACCTAGATTTGCACTATTCTTTTGGAATACTATCATAGCTCGTACTGTCCTTCCATTTTTTGAGCTCCATACATTCTTTCCCCACGTGCGTGTGTCCCAGCTCTAGAATTTTCTCAAGATTGGCGTATTGATTGAATTTCAAGAAATACATGTCGTGACGGTTAGAGGTGACCTTCATTAGACCTACTTTTCCCCATCGCTTAATGAGTTCTTCCTTGGTGGCTTCGAAAGTGACAGATTCTTTCCCGATATAGTTACCCAATATCACTTGTTCTCATGATCGAACGCATTTTTTCCACGTTAGATGGTAGCTTGAACTCAAAGGAATTTTCTATTTTTTCGCCTTTATTTTGAAAATACCCAAGAAAATCTGTCCCTTTTCTAGGATTTTGCTTTCACTTTCCTTTTTTATGTTTTGGCCCTGTTTTGTCTCTAGATTCTTCTTCTAGACTTGATCAACTAGCTGCCAGTTTAGGTTCTTCTTCAGAGTATAAACATTTGTCTTGGTACATTTTGTCAACTCTTTCATTGTGTTGACCAACCAGATAACAATAACATCGCACTCCTCTTTCTTTAATAGGTTCCAATCTTGGTGGTAGTGCAGTTTTAGATGAACAATGATTTGTTGATCCCTTTCTTTGATGAGAATCATTTCTCCATTCTTAGCTTGCATCAGCATTCTTGAAATCCAGTTTCTCAGCCCTTTGAGGTTTGCCCTCTCAATTAAACCCACCCTTCATTTGTCTTATGCTTTCTCTTGGGTTTTCCCTGATTTCTTGTTTCCTACATTATTCTGACATTTGTTTCTAACACTGATTTCTTCCAGACCAGCATTGTTTTCCTTTTGTTCCCTTATATTTTTCTTCTTCTCGTCGGTCCTCTTTATTTTATTATACTTTCCTTTTTTCCATGTGACTAACCCATTTTCTCGAATTGATTCTGATTCTCAAAATAATCGGCAACAAATTCATTTGAAAAGATTTTTTATTTGGAAAATCAGTATGTATTTCATTTTTTCTCTTATCTCCATTGACATTTTTCTTAACAAAATTATCTCCTTGTCTAGATGACATATCAAAAGAGGAGAATTACAATTATTAGTACTAATGATTCTGTTTTGTTAGATTTTTTATGGGTTAGAAATGAGAGCATCTTCATGCATTACTTGAAGGTGTTCTTAGAATTCATGAATTGATTGAATCGATGTATTTGCAATTGGGAATGAAGCCATTAGTCCATTTAGCTTAGCCGTTAGAATGAAATGAATGAATGTATAACAACAACCAACATTTTCACCATTTTCCTTGTAAAAAGAAGTGTTACCTTTTGAAATTCTTACCATTATGGTTTATGCAGCTGGCTCTTTACTTTGTTTGGGGAAGGAAAAATGACTTAGCGTCATTTCCTTAAAAATTTCCAAAAACGGGAAAATAATCCACGAATTTAAGAGATCATTCTAGACAGGTCTAAAATGATTTTGAAGTCGTAACATTCTGAATAAAAGCTAAAAACGTAAATGAATTATCTGATTACAATGCTTTCAATTATAGGTTGTTTAAAAAATGTTAAATTCCAGTTCTTACAGATATTCCAGTTCTGCTCCGTGCTTGGAATTCTTCTCCACAGTCCCGCGAGGGCACTGCAATCCGATACAATATCTTTCCATAACTCTTCAACTCTCCTGCGGGTTCTACCATATACCCTTGTATCCCGTTGTTGCCAAATGTTATACACCACTACTCCAAAGCTGCACTTCACTTGAACACGCTTGTTGTAAATCTATTTCCTTTGGCTTTGAGTAGTGCTGCTTTTTTGATTTCATTCCATTCGTTCGGGAAACTGATCAGCTCCAAACTTTTATAGAATATGTCTCAAAGCTCCGAAGCAATACAACAGCTCCCGAATAGGTGATCTATGGTTTCTTCATTTCCTCTACATATAAGACAGCTTGCGTTAGGGATGCTAATATACTTGCTGATACGATCACGAGTGTCGAGTCTTTCCTAGAAGGCGAGCCATAGGATGAACTGGTGTCTAAGGATAATCTTCGTTGACCATACAAGAGGATCCCATTCCACTTTCTGCGCTTTTTCCCGGGTTACCTCCAATATTTTCTTCGTTACCAGCTTCCCATTGTCCTCAACTTTCCATTCATGAATATCCGGTCTGTCGTGTAGTTGTATGTTACTTATATGATCAAGTATCCTTTGTCCTTCTGGATTTCTTCTTAGGAGTGAGTCCCAATTCTCGTCTTTAATGTCATTGATTTTCGCTTTTACGCAGTCCCTTCTGATACGGGTATTTTGAAACTCCTCCTTGTGGATGATAGACTGGTTTTCAAACCAGGGGTCGTGTCAGAATAGAGTGTCTTTCCCGTCCCCTAGCCGGATGTCATAAAGATCTGCAATATCGCTTCTTAATTTAAGAATCTTTTTCAGAGACCAGCTCATACCTTCATGAATTTTGCAGGTCTAGATGCTGGTTTCGTATTTCATAAACCTCGTATGCACCAATTTGATCCATAATGACTCCTGATTGCGCTCCAAATCCCACGGATGCTTGAAGGTGAGACAGCTGGCTCTTTACTTTATTTTCAACATTTTTGTATATATATACATTTATTTTCAACATTTATATAATGATGAGACATGAGGAGAATATTTATGAATCATAATTCACACGAAATGAATGTAAAGCTTTGTTGAGTTATGATTTATGAAATAATTCTTATAGTTGGTTGAGAATGATGAAAAAGATAAATTAGAGAATACATATTTATTACTTAAGTTTAGTTATAGTGTAAAAATTAAATGCATATTTTATAAATGATTTATAATATACAAAAGTATATGTCCAAAACTAGCAACGACCTCTTCCTCTTGTTTAAAGTAAAAATAAAAAGCATTCAGTTAACCAATTGCACCAATTAATTTTTATGTTAAACTAAACAAAATTATTTTATTTAATCATTATATAAAATAAATGCATTATATAAGTTGGATAAAGTTTGGATTCTAACATTATCATCAAAATACACAATATAAATGGATTAAAAACTTTAACTCTTTGAAGAATTGTTAAATTATAAAACATTCTTTGATTATAAAATGTTTAACTATAAACAAATCATAAAATTAACCATCAAAACACGTTTGAAGATTTTGTCACTCAAATCGCCTTTGATGAATAATAAAAAACATCAAAGTAATAAAGAAAATTTAAACAGATAAAATTAAAAATAAAATAACAAAGAATGAGCTTTACATAAAAGAGTACTTGAGTTAAACACTTTTTTTTTTTGTTTTTTTAATCTTTACAAATAAATAAAATAAGGTTGGTTCAAATTATTTTATGAATAAATTGTTTTTTAAATAACTAAAATAAAATTCTTTTTAGAATGTAAATAATTATTATGTTAGGAGCCAACAAAAATAAATAAAATGTAAATATCATATTTTCTAAAATATAAATAAGTTAGAGTAAAAATCGTATTTGACGAACACAACAAAATATAATGACGACGCCCTTTTCCGAATGTAATCAAATATAAAGCCTTATTGAAATCTCTTTTAATTAGCGTCTTTCAAACTTTACATTACTTTTCTCAATTTCTCATAGGACAAAATGATGGATGATTTTTTAAAGTCTAAAATAGTTTAGTAGAATTTTATTTTTAATTTTTTATCTCATTTGACTAGACGACTTCTGGATGGTGTCTTATCTTTGTACAATTTTTACGACATTAAGAAAAAGATAAATTAAGAGTGCGATACGATTTTTAGGTGTTATACATAATTATTATTCTTTTATTTTGAATTAATGAGAACAACATGACACCCCACAGTCATGACATCTCTTTTTGTCAAAGCGCTTTCAATTAGAATTGAACCTATTATCTTTGGTATTTTAAGTTGACTCCTACAAATGAGATACCTTGATGGGGTAAATTATTAATCTTATTAATAAATCCAAAATTTATTAATTATTAAGTTAAAATATTAAATATATTTTATAAAAGTAATTTATATAAAAAATATACAACGGTGGTTAGTTAAGATATTTTCTAAAAAAAAAGTCTTATCAAATTAAAAATAATCTTATATTTATTTATTTTGTATAAATTTTAAAAAATAATTGTATTTGAACTATGACTATGTATCTCCTTATTTATTAGATTACCAACTCCATTCCTTTGACAAATATGTATGATTTTTCTATCTAAACTAATTAATTCTATAAACAAGTTGTTTAAGTCTAATTATATAGTTTCTGTCCAAATATTTATAGGTCAAATATTTTTCTGTTCAAATGACAATTAGACAAGTTTATATACAAATAAAATATTTTTATATATAATTAATTTAAAATATTTTTCCAAATTTATAAATAAATATTTTATTTTTTTTTATTAATATATTTTTCATTTATTATTTTTTATTTTCTCTCTCAAGTAAAACATAGGGAATACATAATTGGTAATAATATATGTTAAAAATATGAGAGTTGGTTAGAGAACTTAAAAATTTCTATATATATATATAATCTCGGTAAACTTAGTATATAGAAAGTTTTAAAAAAATAGATTATTTTGTCTAAATTTTTGTTAAAAAATTAATGTGAGTTAATAATACCTGTCACAAAAAATCTAAAAGAAAATAGATTAAACTAAAAAATTGTTAAAAAATTCTTAAAAATCCTCTTCAGTTTTCTCCTTCAATACTAGCTCTAGTAGTTGGACTTAGATAGACTAAGTAGAAGTAGGAGTTAATCTGATAGGTCTCAATTTACTGTTTAAATAAACTGAAGAAATATCAATTCATTTTTCTCTAGAATTTTGGAGAATAATTATTTGTAGTTTACACTTTTTCTTTTGTTTTATTATTTAATGCATGAATAATTAATAAAACAGTGATATTGCATATCTTTTGTTTAATTATCTTAATTTTTCACATTAGGCCAAAAACAATTTCATTAGTACATTTATTTTATTGTGTTTGAACAATAATATGAATGTAGGAGACTTGGAAAGAGATGGAAGCAAAATATATATATATATATATATATATATATATATATATATATATATATATATATATATATATATATATATATTTTTTTTTGAATAACTGCCTCTTGTCACTTATTAAGAGGATTACGACACTACAACAAAACATACTTTCAGCGACCCTTATATGCCAACCCATATTAAGTGTGAGTAAAAATTAAAAGAAAAAAACTTTTGTCATCCTTTATATCTATACCACCACCTTTATTTTTTTTATATACCAACTTTGTTAAAACCTTATAATTTAAATATTTTAAATTTTAATAATTTTTAAATTTTATTTTTAAACTTTGTAAAATTTTATTTTAATTTTTTAATTTTTTTAAAATTAAATTTGACTTAAAATTTTGTTAACATTAAAATTTAATTAATATTTTTTATATAACATAATTTTTAAACTTTTTATAGTATTATTAATATATGTCTTTTATTTAATAATTATTTAAATTTAATTAAATTAAAAGTAAAATATGAGAGAGTTCATTAGTTTCTAAAGTGTTAATATGACATTTATCCCACATCAGAGAAAAAGAAGAAGTTTTTGGTATATAAAATATAAGAGAGTTCATTAGTTTTTTAAGTGTTTTTAAGGTTATAATGTGCTGGACTATAGGTTCATCCTAAGAGTTTAGGGTTATGTTCATTAGGTTCTTGAGAAATGAATGGCAAATGTGATAATAATAGAGATAAAAAAAAACATCTATAATGAAAATAGAAAAAAACAAATTTTAAAAAAATAGTTTAAAAATAAAATAGACTTTTAGCGACGTTTTTTAATTTTGCCAACGCTTAAATAAGCGTTGTTAAAACTTTCGCCTTTCGGCAACGCTTGTACCGACGCTTAAATAAGCGTCGTAAAAACTTGCGCCCACCCTGCTTCTGGCGACGCAAGAATAAGTGTCGGTAATGTATTTAGTGACGTTTTTAAAGGTTGGCATAAGTCTTTTTAAGTGTCGCCGAAAGTCATTTTTGTTGTAGTGCGAGAGAAAATATATCATTGGTAAGTAACACTGTAGACAATGAATTCAGTAAAAATGAAATGTAAATTAAGTTATTTGTTCTCGGCAAAATTGTCACATTCAAAGCTCACTGTAGTTATTATTATTATTATTATTATTTTTAAATTGGATTGAAAAGTGCGAAACATCAAATGTAAAAATGAAATAATATCTTTAATATCTTTCAGGAACAACTTTCTTGTTTTGATATTCATTAAGAATTGTTATTGAAGTTTCTTGTCTATTAAACTGCACAAATCTATGCAGTTTCCTTTGCAACTAATTATTTCAATTGTTGTGTTGATACAATTAGTTGTAATTGATACTATTCTAATGTAATTGAGATAGCTCTAAGATAATGATTGATGATTTGATTTAACCAAATCAAACTTCATAGTAAGACAATAGATGAATACCTTTTAAATGAACTTTATATAATGTTTGTCCAGTTTTGATTTAATTAATCTGTATATGATATATGTAGATTCAGCTGGTTCACTAGTTGTCTTCAATTTAAGCTGATTAATTATAGAACACATTTTATTCCAAAGTTTCTTATTGTTGATACATTTTAGAAGTAGTTTGAAATTGATTTGAATTTTATGATTTGTACTCACTTTTTGAAACTAAACATGTAATTGATTCTTAACTTGGTTGGTGTAAGATTTAATTTCAAACTAGTTGAATGAGTTAATAATTAGGCAGTAACAAATTATTTTTGCAATTGGATATGTATTGGATTTCAAATCATTAAAACAACCAATTACTCTCAGTTGTGTACTCACATTTTGGTATACACTATATTTCTATAAAAATCTAAGATTTAATATAATCAATTTCAAATGATCTTAAAATCTATAAAAAAAAATATTTAAGGCATCAATAAAGCTAAATATGGTTAATCAAATGTTATAATTCATTTGTGTTGATGTGTTGAGTTTAGTAAGTTAGTTGGCTAATTTATATCATCAAAATCGATCCATACTTAAAAATCTTTCAGTATTTCACTTCTTCATTTGTTAATTTAATTGGTGTTTCATTTTTTAATTAGCTTGAACAATATTAATTTAACACATTTATATCTTTAAAACATTACACAATCCCAACACTTTCTTATTGTCATCAAACACAAACATATAAAATTCTTTATATAATCAAGCACAATCATATAAATTTATAAAATTAACCACAATCATATACATTTATAAAATTAATCACAATACCTATATACTTCAAAAATAACAAACAATTGATTATCTTAGTTAGGAGTTTAGACAAGCTAATTAGAGAGTGAAACACCATTTACATATAAGTCAAATAATGAGAGATATATGAAATATTCTTCGCAATTACCCTCTTCTGAACACTTAAAATTATTTTCATTTTTTTTGAAAAAAGTCAAACTGAGGGTTTTTTGAAAAACATTCGCAATTATCCCATTCCCAACACTTAAAATTATTTTCAGTGTTTTTGGGAAGAGTCAAACCCGAAGGTTTTTTTGAAAAACCTCCGCAATTACCCCATTCCCAACACTTAGAATTATTTTCAGTTTTTTTTGGGAAGAGTCAAAATCGAGGGTATTTTTGAAAAACCTTTGCAATTACCCAATTTCCAACATTTAGAATTATTTTCAGTTTTTTGGGGAAGAGTCAAAACCGAGGGTTTTTTGAAAAACCTTCGCAATTACCTCATTCCCAACATTTAAAATTATTTTCAGTGTTTTTGGGAAGAGTCAAACCTAAGGATTTTGGAAAAACCTTCGCAATTACCCCCTTCCCAACACTTAAAATTAATTTAAGTATTTTTGGGAATAGTCAAACCGAGGGATTTTTAAAAAACATTCGCAATTACACCCTTCCACACAATTAGAATCATTCTTAATTTTTTTGGGAAGAGTCAAAACTGAGGATTTTTTTGAAAAATCTTTGCAATTACCCCATTCCCAACAATTGTTTTTAGTATTTTTGGGAAGAGTCAAAACCAAAGGTTTTTTGAAAAACATTCGCAATTACCCCTTCCCAACACTTAAAATTATTTTCAGTTTTTTTGGGAAAAGTCAAAACCGAGGGTTTTGGAAAAACCTTTGCAATTACCCCTTCCCAACACTTAGATTATTTGTAGTATTTTTGGGAAGAGTCAAAACCGAGGGTTTTTTGAAAAACCTTTGCAATTACCCCTTCTCAACACTTAGAATTATTTTCAGTTTTTTTGTAGAGTCAAAACCGAGAATTTTTTGAAAACCTTTGCAACTACCCTTCCCAACACTTAGAATTATTTTCAATGTTTTGGGAAGAGTTAAACCGAGGGTTTTTAAAAAACCTTCGCAGTTAACCCTTCCTAACATTAAAATTATTGTTAATTTTTTGGGGAAGAGTCAAAATCTAGAGTTTTTTAAAAATCCTTCGCAATTACCTTTTTGGGAAGAGTCAAACCCGAGGGTTTTTTGAAAACCTCCGCAATTACCCCATTCCAACACTTAGAATTATTTTCAGTTTTTCTGGGAATAGTCAAAATCGAGGGTATTTTTGAAAAACCTTCGCAATTACCCCATTTCCAACACTTAAAATTATTTTCAGTTTTTTGGGGAAGAGTCAAAACCGAGGGTTTTTGGAAAAACCTTTGCAATTACCCTTTCCCAATACTTAGATTATTTTTAGTATTTTTGGGAAGAGTCAAAACCGAGGGTTTTTTGAAAAACCTTTGCAATTACCTCTTCTCAACACTTAGAATTATTTTCAGTTTTTTTTGGAAGAGTCAAAACCTAGGGTTTTTTGAAAACCTTCACAACTACCCTTCCCAACACTTAGAATTATTTTTAATGTTTTTGGGAAGAGTCAAAACCGAGGGTTTTTAAAAAAAAAACCTTTTGCAATTAACCCTTCCCAACATTTAAAATTATTTTTAATTTTTTGGGGAAGAGTAAAATCCAGAGTTTTTTGAATTTTTTTCGCAATTACCTTTTTGGGAAGAGTCAAAAGCGAGGGACCTTCGCAATTAACCTTTTGGGGAGTGTCAAAACCGATGATTTTTTTTAAAATTTTTTCGTAATTACCCTTCCTAAAACTTAGAATTGTTTTTAGTTTTTTTGGGAAGAGTCCAACCCAAGAGTTTTTGAAAAACTTTCGGTGAAAACTCATATCACCAAAGGTTTTACACACGTTTCGGAATTTATTTTTAATAACGAAAGATTTCTTTCTCTCAGGACCATTACCGAGAGTTATATATAAAAATCTCGGTAAATTCTATCGATAAAGGTCATTTTTTCACTCATTATTATATTCTAACTATGTGTATTTTTTATACCAACATACTTGAAAACTCCTTTCTTGATTACTAAAAGTTGTTTTTTTTGACATAAATGGTCATTAAGTTCATATGGAACTTGAAGAACATATTATTTTCGAACTTGATCTTGAATAGCAACATTAAAATTCTCAATTGGTTTTCTTAATCTCGGATCATTGATAATATCACCTAAATTTTATTCTACACAGAATTGTTTTTTTGCTTGTTTAATAACATTATGCTCATTAGTAAACAAGTTCGTTTCCATCTGAAAGCGCTTTATATTGAAGCGGGGGCCATGATTGTTGGTGTCATGCTAGTTCTCCTTAATTCAAAAATAAAATAAAATTATGCTCATTAGATTATGAGGAAGAATCGAGTTGTGAATGAGAGGTAGGAATACAAATTCATTTATAAAATCTCTCCATCTCCTACGTAAAAGAATAGGAAAATAGAATATGAAATTTTAAAAGTCATTTTGCCAAATTTGTCTCATATTATTAACTATTAAACAATCAATCAGACCAAATTTTAACCATAGAGTAGTTAAACTTAAAATAGAAAAAGAACCCCTTCAAATTCCTAAGCCTTAAATCATTAATTGAAATTGATTACCACTTATCCAAAAGACAAAACCTTAAATGACTAAATCCCTAATTTAATGTGCATGAAGAGAATAAAGCCTCAAATTACATTATCTTATTTTCATTATCTTCATTTCAAACCCTAAATTGATTTATGTTCTTATTTCCATTATCCTAATTTGAAACCCTAAATCGATTTAACATGTTCTTATTGTTCATATCGGTTCATATTTTGTTCATCTTATTGTTCATATTGGTTAATTTTACTATTCATTGGTAATATTGTCGATGATGATATTTGCAGATAATCTCGTCGATGATAATATGGGTTCCTTTTCAGGAAAGATTCACTTTTCGCTTCGCGTTTCGCTAAGTACTTCGCATTTCACTAAATACTTCGTGTTTCGCTAAGTAAGTACTTCACGTTTCGCAAAGTAAGTACTTTGTGTTTCGCTAAGGGTCAAGATTTTTTTGTTATTTATAATTAATCATGACTACCTTTGACAAGGTACTACATCACTCATGATTTTGAAAAGAATATGTCTTAACAAAATAAACCTTAATATATTTTACATAGAAACATTTAGATTCATCAGAAAATACTTTTGAAGAAGCCATCATTGAGCTCCAGGTAAGAGAAGATGGTTTGAAATCGATTTCGTTAATCATTAAGCTAACAAAATCGATTTCAAACCATATTCTCTTACCTGGAGCTCAATGATCGCTTCTTCAAAGGCCTTTTCTAAAGAATCTAAATGTTTCCATATAAAATTAATAAGATTTATTTTTCTAACACGGATTCACTTCAAAACCATGACTTTGTTGTTGATCCTTTGTCAAACGAGAGAGATTAACTATAAAAAATATAAAAAAATTGTATTTCGCGCCTCGCTAAGGAAGTCAAAGAGGCGCGTGTAGGAAGTCAAAGAGGCGCGCGTTTCTTTTCTTCACACGATGAAAATTTCATTTATTCTCTCCCTCGCGAAGGCCTCGTCTCTCTCTAGCCTCTTTTAACTTAACTACTCCATACCTTGACGATTCTTCCTGCTCGTCTTCTTGTCCGTCATTAATCAGGTTTGTTTACTTTTTGGTTTAAACCGTCTTATGTTAAGGTTTTTGGTTTTTGCTTGTCTTATGTTTCTGGTTTTTGGTTTAAACCTTATTATGTTAAGGATTTTGGTTTTTGCTCATCTTATGTTAAGTTTTTATGTTCATATTGGTTCAATGGGCATATCGGTTAAGGGTTTCGCTATGTACTTCGTGTTTTTCTACGCACTTTGCTGCGTTTTTCTAAGCACTTCGCATTTTGCTAAGTACTTCGTGTTTCGCTAAGTATTAAGGGTTTCTTGATGGTATTTGTATTTGTTATTACATTTTTTTTGTTGTTCCTTTTGTAGATGGCAGAAACCACAATTATTGAGTTTCCTGGTAGGATTTCTTAGAAAAGCGCCCCCTACCTCAAGAAGATTGCTAACAAGTTCGATTCAATGGATCTTTTGGAGAGGGTTTATAATACCCAATTCAGATATTTATTCACAGCCCCAGTCTTGCAGTTGTCAGGAACTATTGTACATCATATGTTGCTTAGGAGGATAAGCTCAAACTCAAAGGATATTACATTCATGGTCAATAGGCAGGAACTTGTATTTGGTTTGAAGGAGTATGCCTTGGTTACAAGCCTAAACTTAAACGGATATCCTAAGGTGAACGAAGAAGAACACCGAGGTTGTCCACCTCTCTCGGTGAAATATTTTAAAGGGAAAACGAGTGTAGGAATGAACGAGTTGGAGACTACTTTTATGAAAGATGGGGCTGGTATGCCTGATTTGTCAGTACCTATTTGCATTTGACCCAAGGAGGATGGTATTCCAAAAATCCTCCACATAGTGGAAGACGAGGAAACTTTTCTCCGATTTCCATGGGGGAAGGTTACCTTTAGAGCCACCCTCAAGGGTTTGAACAAGAACATGAAACGTCTCAATTCCTTATATTTTAACTAGAAGAAAATGATTAATAATCCTTATGCTCCTTTTGTTTATAACATTTATGGGTTTGTACTGGCATTTCAAGTGTGGACATATGAGGTCATCAAAAGCTTTGTCCCTAAATTCGCAAAAAGGAATGAGGTTAATGAGCCTCTACGCCCAAGGTTCTTAGTCTATCATTCCAACAGGAAGAACACCTTGAACGAGATAAAGTTTGCCCTTAAGACCACGGATCTGACTAAGATGGAAGAGTCCTCCATGGAGAAGAGGTTATATAGTGGTGAGGACTTTAAACAAATAGACGAGTCAACTGATGAATGTTTTGAGGGATTTACAGATGGGAAAATATGCAAAGATGAAGTTGATGAAGATGTAGATGAAGAACCTACTCCCAAACTTTCCACCAGGAAGAGAAAGGCTGAAGCGACTCTCAAAGAAGTAGTCAACCTGAAGAGGAAGCTTGCTTATGAATCGAGTCCTCCCAATGCCAACATTCCTAGTCCCCCCATCGCGACGTCAAGTCCTACATTACCTCCAACGCCTTCTGTTGGATGTAAATGTGATGAGCTGAAGGAGGAGCTAAAAGAGCTGAAAATAGAGCTGAAGGAGGACCTTAAAGAGCTAAAAATAGAGCTCATCAAACAGCTGAAAATCACCATCAAAGAAACTCAAGAAACTCACCATGATTATATGAAAAAGTTGGTTATTAGTATATCCGAACAGTTATTACACAAATCCAACCAAAAGATGGTCATTTTAATAGCCAAATTAGATAATATGGAAGAGAAAAGAAGAAGAGCAAGGTGGACAAGAAGAAGGAGAAGATTGAGATTAGATATTGAAATTTGTACTTAATGTTTCACTAAGGACTTCGCGTAACGTGAAGCCCTTCGCAAAACGTGAAGGCCTTAGTGTTAAGCGAAGTCCTTCACGTTACGCTAAGGACATATCTGACCAGAATGTTGTTCTATTTTGCAGGAGATGATGGAGATGAAGACGAATGAAAGTGAGGAGATGATGGAGATGACGGTGAAGGATGAGAAGAAGAATGTGAAGGTCGATGAAGAGGAGAAGAAGGTGATGGAAGGTGTGGAGAAGAGTGTGGAGGGTGTGGAGATGGAGTTGAAGGATGAGGAGAAGGATGTGAATGTGGATGGTGTGGAGGATGAGGAGAGTGTGGATGTGAAGGTGAAGGATGAGAAGAGTGGGGAGGTTGAGAAGGAGGAGAGTGGGGAGGTTGAGAAGAGAAGAGTGGGGATGTTGAGAAGGAGAAGGGTGAGGAGGTTGAGAAGGAGAGTGTGGATGTGAAGCTCACCGATATGATGCATCAAGGAATTGAGAATAATAATAAGATGAAGACGAAGGTTGAAGATGACGATGATGATTTCAAATTATACAACACTCATCCTAAAGAAACATTTGTGCAAAATATGAGAGTGAGGAAGCCAGAAAAAGATGATTCGTACACCAACCCTTCTTTTTCAAAAATGACAAAGACAAATGATCCATTAACAGTCAATCCCCTTCAAAAATTTGAAGATGAGCTGCTGAATGAAGTAAAAAATTGGATGAAAGATCCAAAAACGAAGGAGGAGAAAAAGGATGTGTTTATTTGCGAAGCAGGGAAGAAGGTGTTTCCTAGAGTTTTAACAAGGTTCACATGACTTCAATATATTGTAAGTCGTGCAATTCATAATTCATAAATGTTATTCTAACAATGTTGTTTGATATATACTGAATGTTTTCCCATTGTGCAGGAAATCGACGCATTCTGCTACTTGTTACGAAAAAGGATTGCAGCATATCCCAAAACTTATAAAATTCTAAAGTAACAATAGGGGATTGCTTATTCAGAGATAAGATAAGGCGAGAGTACAACACTTTTAAAAAAGATCATGAAAATTATCCACTCGTAAAATGTCAAGATTATTTCTTGGGTGTAGAACATAGATATATGCCTAATTGGGCATCAATCAATGATATATAAGTGCCTCTAAACATTATCAACAAGCATTGGGTATTGTGCATAACTCCTCTACAAAAGAATCACATTGACCTTTATGACTGCGATTCTTATCTATTTAAGAATCTAGATTCATACTTGAAACTATTGTGTGAGATGAGTCCACATTTATTTACAAAGGGAGTCTCTGGTGTTGAGCTATAAAGGTTTCCTAACTTCAACTTCCAACACATGACATTCAAAAGGATTCCACACCCAAAAGGCAAAAATGCAACAGCTAAGGTAGGGGAAGTCCCCAGAACAACCGAGAGCGGGGACTATGGTGTATTCACGCTTATGTATATAGAATACTTGACTGCTAACCAAGGTGTACAGAATGTGACCTCAGATGAAATGGAGATTTTGAGACAGAAGATTGCGGCCAGGTTATTCCATCAAACTATAGAACCATAGTATTTTATTCTTGAAGTGAATTTTTGAGAGAACTTGAAGTTACTTGTAATGTAAATGTAATGTTAAAATATTTGTAGTTGAATTTTGTGTATATTCTATTCATTACATTGGATAATTTGAATGACTTCACGTTTCGCTAAGTACTTCGCGTCTCGCTAAGTTAAGTACTTAACGTCTCGATAAGGACTTCACGTTTCGCTAAGTACGTCGCGTCTCGCGAAGGACATCATGTCTCGTGAATTGATAACCTATGTTTTCTTTAAATGTAAAACATACCTAGATTCATACCAAATAAATGAACATGAACTTTACATAACATACCAAAGAATTGGAAGATACTTTCAAGTGAAACTTCAAGCCTGAAGTTTATTATGGAAGGATTCTAAATTGAGTATCCTTCCATGCCTGCACTTCAGACTTGAAGATAACCTTCAATGTAAAACCATTGTGTGTGAAGAAACTTCAAGGCTGAATAGTAGTAAGGAAGGATACTAAGGACTTCATGTTTCTCTAAGTACTTCGCGTCTCACTAAGTACTTCGCGTTTCGCTAAGTAAAGTAAAGTAAAGTAAAGTAAAGGAAGGATACTAAATTGAAAACCTTGGGAAACCTACCTTCAGTTGAAAACCTTGGGAAACCTACCTTCAGTTGAAAACCTAGCCTCATGAATCATGCTTGAAATGCTTGTATCATCTCTTATGACCATGCCTTGATCATTACACGAATCTAAAAAAAGGTTACATACAAGATATACATGATGGTGAGACAAAATTGATTGGTAAATGGGATTTCAATTACATGTACATCCCCTTACAATTAGAACAATTGTGATACAACATAAAACTAGTCCAGCGGTAGAATTGGCCACATGACTGTACAACATATTTACATACATACCAATAAACATCATAGGTTGATTCAATCACAAATATATTTAACTTTAAACTTAAACATAAAAAGAAACATAATACATGAAACATACTATAACTTATCCCAAACCACCACAATTTAATTCAATTAACAACAAAAGGAACACTACAACCTATCACCACAATCTTAAATGTTTCAAGCTAAAGGCTCATACTATTGAGATGATGACTCATTCTGCTGAGATGATGATGTTCTTGAAGTCGATGGTGCAAGCATCACTGCTTTGCATGTTGCCCTATTATGTCTTAGTCCAGCACATGAGCTGCATCGTCACGGGACCTTACGGACCTCACCTTGGGATGACCTTCGCTTTGTTTGTGACCTCCCTTTCTTAATCTTAACATGTGATTTTAGACACACGCGTTGCTTGATCATTTCGGGAATATTCCAATCGTCTTCATCACCAACAAGATAACATGTCTCCGAATATGCATTCATCCAAGATTCAGTTGTGTAATATCTGTCAGCATGGAAAATAGATTGATTAAACAACTAGTTAAATAGAATGAGCATGTGAGCTGAATAATACCTTAAGAAGAAGTCATAAGAAACCAAATTGCGGTGACGGGCAGCAGCCATTTCATGCGTACAAAGAAGACCGAAAACTTCAATTACCCTACAAGTGCAATTCATGTCTTTCAAATGGACTATAAAATGAGACTCATTGTAATGCACATAAAACTCGAATCGGTTAATCGATGATACTGTATAGAATTTGGTCTTCTCAAATTCCTTACGTAATAACTTTTCATAAGTTGGAGATAAAAGTTCTTGGTGGTTGAACGTTTTTTCTCTTCTATCATTAAACCAATGTTGTATTGTGAATCTTAAATACTCAGCCATTGTAGAAATGGAATACTTTTTGCTTCCCTGCTTTAAATATTAAAATACTCAGCATAATTTCTTGTGAGTTGATTGTATCGCTTACCGGGGAAAAATTCTCTTCTCCATCTTTGAATTCCAATTTCTTCCAAATAGGCAGCAATCATTTTATCTTTAACCCTGATCTTGTTAAAAAACTAATTAAAGTTGGAGACTGTGTACGCACGAGAAGCCAAATCAAACTCTATATAACATTTATCATATTTGAGTTTGGCTATAATATTTATCTTTATGTGATATGTGCACGCACTGTGGTCTGCTTCTAGAAAAACAACACACAAGGCATTGACGATGCTTGGGTGTGGATACGAAGATGATATCATCAACTAATCCAATTTCTTCTCTCAATTTTTGCCTAAAATAAGCCCAGGAGTTATTATTCTATGCATCAATAATGCCGAATGCGACAGAATATAGTTTCTCATTCGCATCCAATGCAATAGCCACCAATATATGACCTCCCACCTTGTGCTTAAGAAAACTGGCATCAACGCACAATACAAGATGGCACAAGGATTTGAAACTCCTAATTGAGAGGCCTAGGAACATGAACATATACTTGAAGTGACCGAGCTCGTATGTCTGGATGTCTGTTATGGTACCTGGATTATTCTTCTCCAACATGTAATGGTATGATGGCAATTTTCCATAGGAATCCTCTACCGTTCCTCGCACCGCCATTAAAGCTCTTTCCCTTGCCCTCCAAGACTTATTATAAGTCAAATATATCTCATAAGTTGTCTGCATGTCTTTAATTATTTTCTTAGGCAAGTGGTTATGGTGATGGTCCATGTACTTACTCTTTATGCACTGCCCAATAACCCGTGCTAGTGTTTGCATTTTTTTCTCTGGCCTCGACAAAACTGAGCATGAGTGTTGTTGGTCGAATTTCCGGATCTCAAACATATTAGATAATTTACCTTTCATAGTACGCAATCTCCACTTGCATGTCTCATCCAAACATTTAACATACCAAAGATTTTTTCTTGACTTCTCCACTTTAAATTCAAAATGATTAGTCATCGCATATTTATATAGCCTCAATTGAAGTTCTTTTTATTATCAAACAACGCACCGACTTCTAATACGATTTCACTACTTAATACTAACGCAAATGAGGGGTCTGTTGGTGATGTGTCTGTCGGGTCTATCGATGGTGTACCCATTGATGATCTTCTTGCACTAGATGGTGTACCCATTAATAATCTTCTTGTACTAGATGGTGTACTCATTGATGCTCTTACACTAGTTGGTGTACCCATTGATGCTCTTCTTGCACTAGATGGTGTAGGTATTGATTTTTTTGCACTAGATGGTGTAACAATTGATTCTCTTGCACTAGATGGTGTAGGTATTGCACTAGTAGTAGCATGCAAGTCCTGAGTAAGTGAGATGTGAGGCAAAAAGATTTCTCTTGCTTTATTTTAACTTTTAAAGACATTCGAGGGTACAACTTCTAGTACAATTTTTTGAGTAAGTGATGGTGGTAGTATACTTTCTTGAGTTGGGTATGTACGTAGTGGTATCTTTTATTTAGTAAATGATGATTTCTCTACTACAAAGACACACAATGGTGACACAGTTCGACCCGAAATCAAGCGTGATAAATATGTGCTGACATCCTCATCTTGATCAATAACAACAGGGGGAGGATTTGTGATATGCAGAATATCATACTTGACTTGCAACACTAAATCATATGTAAATTTCTGCACGTTAAGTCTATCATAGATGATATCAACTAATTCGGGAAACGTAGTATATTGGGGTAAATCTAATGTTTTGATTGAAGTGGCATGAAAATACATTATACCATCAGTATAAAATTTCCACTCTCCATTATAGAAAATGAATACCTCAGCTGCAATAGAAAACATGAATGAATGGATAAATAATACTATTGAAGTGAAAAGGGACGTCCTTCCCGTTACGCGAAGGGCTTCGCATAACGGGAAGGCCTTCGTGTAACGAGAAGGTCTTCGCAAAATGTGAAGTCTCATCGGATAAACAATAAACAACAATAGTGCATGTGATTCGAAGATGCTTAAACCGAACAACAATAAACGTGAAGTATCATCGGATAAACGTACCATTGGAACAGTGCTTGTGCTCATCGTCATGCTCATTTCCCGTCGTATCGCCTTCGCCGTTGTATTCGAAGATCGTCGCCACCCCGTTTAGGGTTAGAGAGAAGGAGGAGGAGAGAGGCAAGAGAGAGAAGGAGAAAAAGAGAAATGAAAAAAATATGTCGAAGTTATATTAAATAGTAAGGGTATTATGGACTTTTCACACTTTTTCACTTCACGAAACACGAAGTCCCTTTGCGTTACGCGATAAAGGTATTTTCGTCCAAAAAAAAGTGGTCACTAGAGCAATACAAATTATGAGGTAACCACATATACAAATAAGACATTCTTTAGGGTCATTTCGTCAAATTTCACTTTCTTTTTATTACTGAAGATGATATGTATTGTTTTTTTGGGAAAAATGACTTAGTGTCATTTCATTAAAAATTCCCAAAAATGGGAAAAAAACCACGATTTTAAGAGATCACTCTAAACAGGTCTAGAATGATTTTGAAGTCGTAACATTCTGAATAAAAGCTAAAACGCTAAAAACATAAATGAATTATCTAATTACAATGCTTTCAACTCTAGTGAGTTTAAAAAATGATAAATTCCAGTTCCTACATATATTATAGTTCTGCTCCGTGCTTGGAATTCTTGTCCACGTTCCCGTGAGGGCGCTACAATCCGATATAATATCTTTCAATATCTCTTCAACGCTCCTACGGGTTCTGCCATATACCCTTGCATTCCGTTCTTGCCAAATATTATACACCACTGCTCTAAAGCCGCACTTGAACACGCTTGTTGCAAATCTATTTCCCTTGGCTTTGAGTAGTGTTGCATCTTTGATTTCATTCCATTCGCTCGGGAAACTGTTCAGCACCAGACTTTTATAGAATCTGTCCCAAAGCTCTGAAGCAATATAGTATCTCCCGAATAAGTGATCTATGATTTTTTCATTTCCTCTACATAGAAGACAGCTCGCGTCCGGGATGCTCATATACTTGCTGATACGATCACGAGTGCTGAGTCTTTACTAGAAGGCGAGCCATAGGATGAACTGGAGTCTAGAGATAATCTTCGTTGACCATACAAGAGGAGCCCATTCTACTTTCTGCATTTTTTCTCGGGTTACCTCCCATATTTTCTTCGATACTAGCTTCCCATTGTCTTCAACTTTCCATTTATGAATATCTGGTCTATCATGTAGTTATATGTTACTTATATGATCAAGTATCCTCTGTCCTTTTGAATTTCTTCTAAGGAGTGAGTCCCAATTCCCGTCTTTAATGTCACTGATTTTCGCTTCTGTGTAGTCCTTTTTGATGCGAGTATTTTGAAATTCTTCCTTGTGGATGATAGGCTGGTTTCGAACCAGGGGTCGTGCCAAAATAGAGTGTCTTTCTCGTCCCCTAGTCGGATGTCATAAAGATCTGCAATATTGCTTCATAGTTTAAGAATCATTTTTAGAGACCAGCTCATACCTTCATGAATTTTGCAGGTCCATATATTGGTTTCGTATTTCATAAACCTCGTATGAACCCATTTGATCTATAGTTACTCATGATTGCGCTCCAAAGCCCACATATACTTGAAGGTGAGAGCCTTGTTCCACTCAATACAGTTCTTCAAGTCGATGCCTCCCTCGTCCTTCGGTTTATAGAGAGCGGTCCAATTGACTTTTTTTCTTCCACTTTCGTTACTACCCCAGATAAAGTTCCTCAACAGCGTATCGAGCTCCTTTATTTCCTTCTTTGGAATGACCATCTGCTACGCCCAGTAGCCAACTATGCCCATGACCACATTTTTGATAAGTTCGATCCTCCCTGCATAATAAAGTTTTTTCGCTGCCCAGCCAGATATCGTTTTTTTACCTCTTCAATCAGCGGCTTGCAGTGTAAGATCTCGATCTGCTTCGCGGTTAATGGAATTCCTAAGTACCTTACGGGAAAACTGCCTTTCTTGATGCTCATGATGTTGAAGATGTCATGCTTTGTTTCGTCCTTCACGTCTCCATAAAATGCAACACTTTTGATATCATTAATAGTTAAACCTGTAACTTCAGAAAAGAACGTTAGTGCAGCCCTAATAGTTTTAATGGAATCAATGTTTGCGTGCTCTAGAATGAATAAATCGTCAGCAAAGCATAAACGGGTTACCTCCTCTACCTCACAGAATGGGTGAAAGATGTATGAATGATTCTTTCGGAACATCGCGAAGATGCTCTCAAAGATCTCCATGATAGCTACAAAAAGGTAAGAAGAGAGAGGGTCCCCTTGCCTTACCTCATTTCACCCTTGAAATAGCCTCCGTAGACTCCATTGACGCTAATAACAAAGCAGGATGATGAAACGCACTGCATAATCCAATCAATAAAATTCATAGGAAAAACAGATACAACCAGAAAGTCCCGAATGACTTCCCATCTAACAGAGTCGAAAGCTTTCTTAATATTTATTTTGAAAGCCACTCTCGGGGATATTTTTTATTCTCGCAGCCTTTTAAAAGGCTCTACATGAGAAGAAATATTATGAGAGATTGTCCTACCGGGAATGAATGCAGATTGGTTAAGATTTATAATTATTCCTATGACATTTTTAAATCGCTTAGAAATGATTTTTGAAATTATTTTATAAATCACATTGCAGTAGGAAATTGGTCTGACATCTTGTACTTTCTCGGGTACCGCAGTTTTGAGGATCAAGGTTATGACCGATGTATTTGATTGCTTTAACATCTTCCTGTTCTTGAAAAACTCTAGAACCCCGTCAGTAACGTTTTTACCCACAACCGACCAATTGTCTTTGAAGAACTATGCATTAAACCCATCAGCACCCGGGCTTTTATTCCCATCAATACTAAATAGAGCTTCTTTAACCTCAACCCTCGTGACCACCCTTATCAACTCGCGACTATCTTCTACAGAAATTTTCCTATCAATAATTTGATACAAGGTATTCAGGTGACTTTGATGCTGCTTTCTTGTACCCATAAACTGCTTATAGAAATCGATAGCCAAATCTTGTACACCTTTTGACCCTGAACATATTCACCATCATTATTTTCCAGCCTGTATACATTGTTTCTCATGTTTCTAGACTTGCATTTTCTATAGAAGAAAGCTGTGTTTTTGTCACCCAACGAGATCCAGCTTTGTCTTGATTTATGTCTAATAAAATTCTCTTCAAGAAGACACAACTTCCTGAAGTTTTCAAGCGCATCCCTTTCTGTTTCATTGAGTTTTTCATCATTATCATCCCTTAATAACCTTTTCTGAACTTCTTCCAGTTCTTCTCTAGCAACCAGAACTCTATTGGAGATATTGCTGAACTTCTTCTTGTCAAAGATTTAGAGATGATTCTTTAGGAGTTTAAGCTTCTCAGAAACCCTGTACATGTTGGATCCCCTGACATCTGTAGATCATACGTTTTCGAGAATAATCTTGAATTTGTCGTTTTCCATCCAGAAATTGAAAATTTTAAAGGGCCTTTTGAACCTTTCTTCCTTTTCCCAGAATAATTTAATCGGGCAGTGATCAGATATACCCAGATTCACAACATGAAGTTGACTTCTCGGAAATTGGTTCATCTAGTTCTCATTTACCAGACATCAGTCAATTATACTTCTTCTAATTTCCTCATTCCCTCTCGTAGAAGACCAAGTGAAGAAATTCCCAGAATTGGTAGGCTCGATACAACCCATATCTCTGATGCAGTCATTAAAGTCAATCATATCCCGAGTTATTTCAGATTATGGGCTATGATCAGATTCATTTCTGGTTACGTTGTAATCATCAAGGACAGTACAAGATTTATCACTACTGATCCAGTTTCTAAGACAATTCTAGAGGGGTATTCTTTCAGTGCTTGAGTTGCTAGCATAGACAATAGCAAGATTAAACAGGATTCCTGTGATTCTTTCTTTGACCTCTACCAAGATTGATTGATCATTCAAAAAGAGAGCCCTGACCTCAGCAACTTTTTTATCCCAAATAACCCAAATTCTGCATGTTTTGTCATTTGAGTTGTGAATGATTTTCCAATTGCTATCAATACACAACTTGCTAACCTTCTCAACGTTTCGACTTTTGACTTTTGTCTCAAGAATACCCATAATAATGATCTTCTGGTTCTCAATGATCCTCCTGATTTCTTTGCATTTCCGAGGGTCATTGAGTCCCCTTATTTTCCATGTCACTATATTCATGAATGGATATAAGTGTTGGGTTCCTGACTTTCTAGACTGTCCTAGACCTCTTCATTAGAAACATCGTAAGCATCACTTGTCTCGCTATCCTCAATGGCTACAGCTTGATTACATGGAATACTATTCACATTGAGTGGGGGTTGCCTCACATAGATCTCATCTTCTCCCGTTATAGAGTTAGTGGCTTCTAGATCTAGGATCTTTCTACTCTGTCTTTGCTTTTCAGCTTGTTCTTCTTTAGTAGGTCTTTTCTAACTTTGAACTTCTTCACAACTAGATTCATGTCTGTTATCGATTTTAATTCTCCCTACTTCAGAACCAAGGCTCACTGCCTTATTCAAGACCAAATTGTCTTCTTCTACACTTGATCTTTTAATTTCCCAAAACCTAAGATTTTCCAGTTCATTCTCAAGAGCTTCTTTATTGCTTGTTGGTTTTTCAATGTTTTTTTGTCTAGGATTTTCTTGTTCATTATCTCGAAATGTGGCTTTAAGCCCATGTTTCGGGTCATTTCGAATTCTAATGACATTGCTTTTTTGGTTCTTGTTTGCATTCCTAGAATTGTGAAGAGTGGACTCACGACCTATTAGAGTGCCATCAGAACCAATTTTGCTTGTTTCATATGGGCCAAGTATTCCTCGTCCCATAGATCTTTGAATTCTAGAAACTTTAGAACCAGAACATTTTTCATTAAGACCGGTAGTAGTAAGTCCGATAGCTTGAGTAGTATATGGATCAGCAAGTCCAAGACCAGGCTTAACATGGTCAATATGGCTAGGTAAGGTAGCATTATGAGAAGCTCTAGGACTGGTGTGGCTATGTCCAGCTTTATCAGGACCGATATCCTGATCAGGATCGACGTTTTGAATAGGACCTATTTTTGATAAAACAGAATCCCTAGGACCAGTGCCCTGAACATGACCGATAGGATCAGCGTTAGTAGGGCCAGCTTGTACCCTTAACCACTTCATTCTTTTTCCTATATTTTTCCTTACCCTTATTTGTTCTTGCTTTTGATTGTCCATCCTATCATTATCAGTGTGTTCATTGATGTTAAGTTTAGACCTGTTCACATTTCTCTCAACTTGAGCCTGGTTAGAGTCATTGATACCGTCTTCCTGAGCATTGTTATTGGCCTTCGATTTTAGATTATTATTGACTGGACATTTATTCGTAGCGTGTGTGAAAGTGCTACACCATATACATCGATTTGGTTTCCATTCGTATTGTACTCCAATGTCAAATAAATTTCTCAATCTATCTTTAAGTTCAAGCTTAATTGGAAGAGAGCTACTTGGATGGATTTCCACACTAACTCTGGCCATAGATGCACGCTCGTAGCCTTCTATTGTTGGGTCAAACATAAGTGGTTTGCCTATAATGCTTGAAATATAGGCCAGACCCATTGGGTTGCACAGGTGTGGTGGAACATTCTTGATATTAACCCAGATTTGTTCAAGTTCAGGTGGTCTATGATTAGTATTAAGTTCCTCGCTCCACTTGTATAACTTGAATCTTTTTCCTCTAATAAAGGTATATTCCACTCTTACCCTTCTTAGCTTTTTAGAATTATTTGATCGTGTTACTTGACCGATCCTTTCAATTTCAGCACTTGTTTTGGAAAAACTATGCCCCTTTACTTTTGGTTTGATCTTTGTTGCTGACATTTTCTTCATGGACTTATGATATTATTGTCTCATCATAGTTGGTGCTATCGTCTAATTCCAAATCAACATCCATGCTTAGGTTCTTTTAATTCGACTTGTGGCTCATAGCTTTGATTGTAGAGTTATCATCCTATCGATTAGGACCGGTAGAGGCATCAATCGTATGACTAGAAATGTAAGTAGCACTAGGACTTATGTGAGCAACCAAATTATCTTTTTCAAACCCAGCCAAGCGAACACCGTTCGCTAGCCCCTTATAAGACTCAGCCAAGCGAAACCATTGGCTAATTCTTCCAGTTTCATATACCCTAACTTATATTCTGACCCAACTTATTTGTAGCTTCCATGCGATCCATACCCAGACCCAGATTTTCAAACAGATTGTCATTCATGGTGCCATTAACCAACGAATCAATATAATTCCTAGCCAAGCTTTCACCATTGGCTATACCAATCAAGTTCAGTTCATCATCCTTTAGATCTATTTTATAAAGCTTTTCTGATTTAACTGAATTTATTTCAATGACCAGCTCCAACTTAGATTCAATTTCTTCAGTGTTTCCAGATTCTATTAGACTATGTCCTTCAACAGTTTCAGCTAGATGTGTAGGTTGTTTAAAAGATCTTGCAATTTTAGAATCAGTTTCAGAATCCTGGGCGTATTTAGTGTCTTCTGTCCAACCTTTTTTTCTAGCATAGTCCATAGTCTGGTTGTCTGACTTTTCATCTAATCCTTAGTAGGGCAGGTAGACTTAGCATTCTGATCATCAATTGAACCTAAGACTTTCAGTTTTGTAAGATTTCCCATTACAGAACAACATTATGAAATTATGTCATTTTTTGGACCCAATAGACTCTGAGCAGCTGATATCTCCAACTCTGTAGAGACAATTTCAATATGATCAATTTTGTCCAGTTCAACATCCTCTCTAGTAGGACCGATAAACTCTATTTTTTGATCTTTTCTGCACCTGAATAACCCAAACTGTCATGTTTTTCTATTTCTGAAACTAACCCCAACCTTGTAATATTCTTTGAACCTACTGATTCTCGACCAGCAGTCTTATTCAGCCATGTCATATTTACCTCAATAGTACCCCCAATATCAACTTCAGTAGGATCAATCAAAATAGACATAGATCTCAGCTTTATGTTTTCACCCGATGCAGAAACAAACCCCGACATTGAGATTTCAATAGGATCCGATAAACCTGTACAATTTATGTCACTTTCATGCATTACCTTAAAGCCCTTTTGACGGATTATTTCCAACATTGGGATCGAATTTTCAGCACAAACAACCCGATTGTCATCAGTTTCATCTAGACAAGATTTCAAATCCAATTTCCCAACAGAATAACCGGTCAGGTCTAGGATACCAACTAGAGACCCTAACGGCCCATTTTGTGCAGTAAATCCAATAACAACAAATATTTCTAGAATTAAAGTCCTATCATTTATATATGCAGTACTATCTTTTCCTATCAATTCAGTCCTCTCATTTCTATTATGAACATGCATATCATTACAGTATCAATCCCCAATAGAACTATTCTCATATAATTCATCAGCATGTGGAAAAAACTCTTACCCGATGATGTATTTGACATAGAATCAATAGCCGCATCTTCTCCATTTTTTAGAACTTCATCCATAATTTTTGGCTTCTGCTTCCTAGGATTGTTAAGAGACCTGCGAGTTCGTCTATCAGACCTAGTCTTGTTGCTTGTCGACGGCCCCTTCAGCACCTTCTTAGGATCAACAGGGAGGACTTGAAGGACGCCCCTTGCCCGAGTAACAACACTAGACGAGTGCGTACCAGTCATTGAAAAGATCAAGCGCAAACTGCTTAATCTTCAAAGGAGCCACAGTGGTTATAATTCTGCAGCAAAGGGTGGGCGCAAACAGAACGATTGGAAAACCAATCGCACCGGAATAGGGGCTTGAAGATAATTGCTCAAATAAGAAAGGGTTTAAGAAAATTTGGAACGGTCTGTAACTACGAAAGCTTCCTCCATACCGAACACTTGATTCAAACGGCGAGAAAGAAGTTCAATGGAGACCTACCACGCCTCACGGTGTGGTTTAATGTCTCGACCGAGGTCCAAACTAACCTGTAAGCGAAAAGTGAGGAGAGGAGGGCGACCAACGCCGATTCGACGACAGGTCTCTGCAGAAGGGGGTTTTGACGAAATGCTCCGATCGATAGTAGGAGAAGATGACTGTGACCGTTCCTTGCACAACAGAACACGTTTCAGAGGGCGCAGGACAACCGATCGAAGGTGCTGGAGGATGGAGGCCGACTTCCAATGTAGAAGCGCGGTCGCGACGAGAATTCGTGCCGTTTGTGTCGTTCGTGCCGCTCGTGACGATTATGCCGATCGTGCTGATTGTGCAGATCGTGCCAACAACGACCTAAATATTCGATCCATAAACTATAATCGCGATATCTCGTTATTCCTCTGGACAAATTGAAATTCCTTCGGTCAGATTGTAGGGGGGAAAGAGACGCACCTGCTGGATAAATTTGAGATCATTCCGACGTCGGAAGCTTTGGCAGCGTTGATGTGCCGGTCGTGCCCGTAGTGAGAAAAAAATCTCTAGAGAAAATTTCTCTCTCTAGGTGCGTTTTTTAAATATATTTCCTTTCGATTTTTTTATGATGATATGTATTGTTGATTTGGGCCAATCGAACAACCCTCACAAACTATCGGACAAACAGATCTATACTCATTCACTTCTACGGTAGAAAATATTAAACTCTAAAATCTTCTAAAAATATATTAATTTAACTTACTTAATTTTTAATATCAAGTATCAATACTAAGTAGTATTTGAGTTATCGTCCCCATTATGAATAAACACATAATATTTTCAGTCAAATCATCCAACTCCACCTCAGTATTTTCTACAAAAAGAAAATATTAGTCAAAGAATCGAACAAATCATCCATAGGTGAACCCTCCACACTATCCTCCTCAAGATCAAGATTAATTTTGAACTCATTTTATTGTTGGATACTAGCGGAATTCAAGAGATTAAAAAAGATGAAAATTAGAGAAGGAATGTATATTGAAGAGAAGTGAGAAAGATGGAAGAAAAGGAATAGTGAGAAAGACGGGAGGAAGAAAAGAAATAGAAATTAAGGATATGGGTTATGCCCGTTAGGGTTAGGTTTTTTTTAAGGTAGACAAGTTATTTTTTTTATTAATATATTAGGTGGGTCGGGTTGGATGGGTGGGTTCGGGTTGATGAGTGACCTGATTTTTTAATTCAGGTCAACCCGGGTTGACCCGAACCCAACCCAATCCAATTTTCTTTTTCAGGTTATATTTTGGGTTTGACCCGAAATGATTCAAACCCAAAAACCCCCAACCCTAACCCAATATATTTCGGGTCGACTCGTGTCGGATTGGCGGATCGAGTTCATTTTTGACACCCCTACTTCTACCTGGTTGCCTAGTGTTACCCTAAGCATTATTATATTTAGTTTTTAACCAATTATATGGTAGATAATGAATTTTAAAAATATTTTTGGCCAATTCTTATCCATTTAATTCATTATTTAAAAATAATTCATTAAATTTTATATTTTATGATTGACAAAAAAAAAATATTGATGATGACTTATAATAAATTAATTAAGTAACAAATCACCCTATAATCTAAATTATAAATTTAATATATTTAAATAATTTTAATTTTGGTATTTTTAATGAGATCAAAAGTTTTTGAGATATTTTAATATAATATTAATTTGCTCATTCATTAAAATTCTTTATGCTACAACTTATAAATTAATTACAAATATTATTATTTAATGAAAATGATAGGGTGGAAAAAATATTAACAAAAAAGTTTCAAGGAAAGATGATATTTTTGAAAATTATCTCTCATATAAAATTTTAATCATTATCTTCAATTTATTATCAATATTTTCTCGCGCTAATATCAACATTAATTAATTCCTCACATGTTTTTTTATTTTTATAAGAATAGTAAATGTAGCAATAATTAGCAATATATTAAAATAGTAACCGAGTATATGAATAAACTAAAATAAGGCAGTATTTGGAAAATTGATACTATTATGTAAAACGGTTCAATGTAGATTTATGAGATGATCATATATATTTTTAAAATATAAACAAATAAAAGCAAATCTTCCATATATAACTATTTTAAATCATTTAAATAGATCAACATTATTGAACCTATTATTTTTATTCTAGCTAACACATACAGATAAAGAGTTCAACCATAGAAAAATTTTAAAAATTGCATTTTTGGTATTCTCTCTTGATCATTTTAATTCTCTCGTTCCTTTGTCTCTCTTATAAAGAAATTGAAAAGTAAGCATCTTCCTCAATTTTCAATCATATATGGTTAGTTACCTACAATACAAATAATTATCAAGCTTTTATAATAATATTTTTTTTACCATCATATTAAAAACTAAAAATTAAAATTCAATTGGCATGTCTTCTACTTTATTTTTATTTTTTGGAAACGACTTAGTGCAATTTCAATTAAAACTTCAAAAGAAGAAAAATGGGTTTTAAGAAACAAAGCTAGACAAGTCCTAAATTCCTAATTGTTGAAAATACTAAAAGAGTTTTAAGCAACTGAATTACAGAACAACAAATAATTGAATTACAAACAAGTCATTAACACAAGAACTATTTGAACATTTCTTTCCTTGTAATGATTTTATAGGGGATATTCCATTTTTTATTGAGCTTCCAAATTGTATTCATTAATCGAATTCTCCTCCATGTATGTATAAGAGCGTTGCAATCATAAACAATATCATCCCAAATTCTTCATTTCATTATGTTCTCTTATATGTGCTATAAATTATTTTATTTCTTTCTCGCCATGTATTGTAGACTAGGCCTCCAAAAAAAGAATTTAAAAACATTCGCGTAAGCTATCGGCCCAAGCCTTTTTTTTCTTTACAAGCTTTATGATTTCGTTATATGTACTTGTAAATTTAGTGATATTAATGTTCTAAGCAAAATGGATCCACAACTTGGTAACAAATGCGCACTCCCCAAACAAGTCAATGTTTTCCTCTTTTACTACGCAGATTAGACACGTCTGGAATATTCGTATACTTCTTAATTCTATCTCTAGTCGCCAATCTTTTCCTAAATGTAAGCCAAAGAATGAATTGGTTTTGAGGTATAACCTTGGAAGACCAAACTACTTCATTGTCAATCGACCACCACCTCCTTTGTTCTAATGACCTCCCACGCTTTTCTTGCAACAAACTTTTTATTCATTATAATATCTTAGCTATTTATATCAATGTTTCCATTGAATTGTATATTATTGATCAGATTTAGGATTCTAACTTCTTCTGAAATACTATTAAGAATAGAGTTACATTTTCTTTTTTGAATATCTCTAATTAAGTACAAGAGACAATTTCTTCTGATTTTGACTCTAATATATTGAAATTCCTTCCGAAGAATTATGAGATTATTGTCTAGCCATGGATTGTGCCAGAAAAATATTCTCCTTCTATTACCGATTCTGAATTTCGTCATCTGATATGCTTCTCCTCTAATTCTTAAGATTTTTTTAAGGACATTTTTGATTTGGTATGTCTATATGCTGACTTCTCCTCATGTCTTCTCATCTTATTCATCAAAGATTAGTGTAAGTCATTTTCATTACATATTTACTCAGTGAAAATTTTATGATTTCTTTAGATCAACATCATCCTAATTAAATAGAAACCTCCTGGAAAGAGATTATTTAGTTCGTTCCCTCCATACTAATCTACTCAAAACCCTTGGACACAACAAAATGTATGTAGTTAGTTTATTTTCACTCATTGTTCTTGTTTATAATTTGAAATGATGGGCTTATCATGAATCAATGTTGTTTAGGACGATTTAGTTAAACTACTTTTACATTTTCTTGTACATATTTGTTTCCATATATTATATCAGTTTATTATTAATATAAAAAACATACTTATGTTCAATTTATACATTACAGTATGACAGGAAAAATATTGATAAAAGTTATACAAGAAATTTTAATGACTTTAATGCTTATCTCAACTCATATGAAGCATTGAAGTTGAAAACTTTTGTTTTTCTTTTTAACATATAAGAAGGAATGTCAAGCCACGTAATAGTGAGATATTGAAGCGCCTCACTTTTGTAAATAGTGGGATCAGTAAGAGTTTCACTTTAGTAATATATATATATATATGCTTAAGTTTTAAAGTGTCCGGATTGCCGGGTCGAGAGTTGTGGTTATTTTGGATATATATGTGAGAGTAAATGGATACTTGGGTCGGATTATGGCACTGGTGAAAAAGGGGTCAAAACCGAGAGTTTTTACTCTCGGTTTTGACCCTATAACTTTCGGTATAGACACATTACCGAAGGTTTTGGTAACTCTCGCCATCCCTCGGTATTGACTCTTTCGTTAAAAACAATTGGGCATTTACCGAGAGATATCGTAGAGTTTTCGGTTTAGATATCCTAGAGTAAAACCGAGAGTTATATGAAAACATTTGGTTTTCTCTATTTGAAGAAAATCGAGAGTTTTCATATAACTTTCGGTTTTCTTCAAATGGAGAAAACCGAGAGTTATATGAAAACTTTCGGTTTACCTCTTCGTGGAAAAACCGAAAGTTTTCATATAACTCTCGGTTTTCTCCATTTGAAGAAAAACCGAAAGTTATAAGAAAACTCTGGTTTTCTTTAAATAGAGAAAACCGAAAGTAATATTGAAAACTCTCGGTTTTTCCACGAAGAGGAAAACCGAGAGTTTTCATATAACTCTCGGTTTTACTCTTTGTGGAAAAACCGAGAGTTTTCTAATAACTCTCGGTTTTCTTCAAATGGAGAAAACCGAGAGTTTTCTAATATCTCTCGGTTTTTCAATTTGAAGATAAACCGAGAGTTTTCTAATAACTCTCGGTTTTCTTCAAATGGAGAAAACTGAGAGTTTTCTAATATCTCTCGATTTTTCCATTTGAAGATAAACCGAGAGATTTCAATATTAATTTTGGTTTTTTCCCATAAATTTTTAAAAATGTGCGGATTATTTTGCTCGCAACCAAAACCTGTTCATCCAAACCAATATATCAATGATAAAAGAAATGCCACATACATTAAACGATCACATTAAATGATCATTATCATTACAAAATTCGCAACCAAACTAATAATCCGAACAATCTGTCATAAATTCAAATTGACACAACTACTAATGAAAACATGTTTTGAATCGAAACAACCTTAGCTTGTGGGGGGAGGAGGTGGTTGTTGCCTCATATACAATTCGATTCTCTCCATTCTTGCGTTCATCTCTAACTTCTCTCTCCATTCTTGTCACAATTTCTTCCTTTTCCGCTTGCATTTCTTCCATTCTGCGCCTTCTTTCTTCATCCCTCTTCTCTAGTTCCTCCAGCTTGAGCTTCATTATTTGATTCTCTTCTAACAATCGCTCATTGTTTCGCTGTGAACTGTTTCCACTTCGACAATCCTCACGAAAGTGTGTGGGCCGGACGCTTGATCCCATTCCGAACACTACCCCGTGTTTTTGTTGTCCGAACACCCTCTCCGTCAATTCAAAATCCGATATTCCCGGTTCGTTACTAACAACCTCCTCCATCTCAACCTGCACAATTGAAATAAAGTATCATTTCTATAATAAAAAACTAAGCATATTCAATTCACTTACAATTTTCTTTTGTACGTGTTCCTCCGGGACGGGTGTTGGGTTTTCTTTTGTCGGTTTTGGGGTACGGGTCCTCTTGAATACTTCAATGACAAACGGTGCCCGTCCGATTTCAATCGCCTGTTGAAATAAATGATTTATATAATTAATAACAATCTTTAGATTAAGTTATTATAAATAATGCACTTACCAACTCTTCTTCAATTTGTGCAAACGGTCTACTTCCCGTTCGATGTGGGAATTTCAGCTTCTTCCTGTTAATAATATTTGTACGACTGTTTTTCTATATTTGAAATAAAAAATGAAGTTAGATTAATTAATATCAAATTTTATTTGAATTATGAAACCGTACCTTAAATTTTTCTGTGAAGAAAATGTTGCGACACACAAACTCTCAATCATCTCGATCGTAGTCTTGTGGAGGATTAGCTAGTACCGCCGCCTTGTCTCCTTTGTGGACGCGGATATATGTCTTGTTCAAATCTGACCGCCATCTATTCCAAATCTGATTGGCGTGTCCCAATCCGGTCTTTCGAAAAGACTCAATATCACCATTAGTAGCTTCGAACGGATTCTGAAAAAAATAACATCCAAATGTTAAAAATAATTATTTAATGACGTAATGTATAATCAAGTAATAAGTATTACCTTGATAGCAGTCCACAGTGAATCCAATTGGTCTGCACTTAAAGCCTTCCACTTTAGAAGACGGTGTGAGACGACTGCGGGGTCCCGGATAATCGACCCCACATGTCTAGACCACCGTGTTCTTCCCACGTCTGTACCGCCTGACCTCCCATCCTTCTCTCTAAACGTAAGAGGAATCCTTGTCCCTGCTACCCTCTTAGACAGCGCAATATTCTTGTTCTTCCCCCGTCTCTTGCGGGCACAAGATTCTTCAAATTTATCAAAATCATAATTAGATATGTCAATCAATTGAAACACTAACTAATTTGTAAACGAATTACCTGTCGATGATGGGTCGGGAGTGGAACCGTGCTCCTCCTCGTCATCCTCCTCGATAGGCTCCTCGAGAGCCTCGTCTTCAGCCTCATCGTCATCCACCATATCAGCAAACGTGCTCTCTATAAACTCTTGGAGCTCCGAAGCCTCAACATCCTCGTCTATTGGGGGAGCAGTAGCTATCGGGACCACAGCAATAGGTGGTTGGTCTCTAGAAGACGATCCTCGGAGCTTTAAGGACTCGGATTGGGCAAGTAGGTTTTGGTAGCTTTTATCCAATTTCTTGGGTGTCTTCCTCATACTCTTCTAAGTTGTTTTAGGACCTTCAGACATTCTTAATGCACACCATTAATAAAAATGAGTGAATAATTGAAATAAAGTAGTAATAAGTATGAATATAAAGTAAAAAACATAAATCTACCTAATTAATTAATCTGAACTATATGTTTGTAAACCGCGGTTTTATTTTTGTCACAATCTTCCAACCGGGTCGGGCTAACATATCAGGGGCGTAGAATACTTGTTTCGCTTGACTCGCTAATATATACGGGTCTTGACTTTGGGTTTTCAAAATTCGGTTTACATTTACACTTACGAAGCCATATTTATCCACTTTCACTCCTAGTTCCCCCGAGTGTGTATCAAACCACTTACACTTTAATAAAACAACTCGTTTGTGAGAAAAGTATTATATACTTCGATTATATCCGTTAAAACTCCGTAGTATGACATAGTTTCAGACCCGTTGTACCCCTCAACAACCACCCCACTATTTTGAGTGGTCAAACCTTCGTCGTGTTTTTCTGTACAGAATTTGTATCCGTTTACTTTACACCAAACATACATAGACGAGTACATACTTGGACCTTCTCCTAAGATCTTGAGGTCTCTTGATATGTCGTTAAATTCTGCTAAATGGGCGACCTATATATGTATCCGAAATGAAGTTGTTAAAATGAATAAAAAGAGTTAGGATATATGGTTTATAATTTACTCACTCGATACTTGAAATATGCGGCAAACGTTTCTCCACTGAACTCGTTGTTATAATCTCTGCAAATAGATCGAATATTAAATAGCACACTCTTTAATGCTAATTAGTAACAGCAACATTGAATCTTACATTTAAAAGGTTCTGCTTCGGGACAATTTTTCAAAATGTAAGAATGAGCTGTCACTCGATCGATATAATCCAAGTTGTATACTTTTCCGTTAGATAGGTCTTCCAACGATGCAATATTGAAATGCTCAAGATTTCAGGTTGTGCATTTTCTTGCTCTTGTTCCTCCATATACCTGGCACATAAACTAATACTCTCATTAACAAGATAGCTCTCGCTTATAGAGGCTTCGGGGTGGTTATTATTCCGCAAATATCTTTTCATTGTACCCATGTAATGTTTAAACGGATACATCCATCGATACTGAACAGGTCCTCCAAGCAAAGCCTCAAATGACAAGTGAACCGGGAGATGCATCATGATGTCGAAGATTGACGGCGGAAAAATCATTTCAAATTTGCAAAGTGTCAATGTAATATCCATGTACAATTGTTCGAGGTCCTCTTGAATCAACTCTTTGAAGCACAACAACCGAAAGAAACGAGACAAATTTACTAACGCATCATACACATTATCTAGAAGTAATCCACGAGTTGCTAAAGGAATAAGATATTCCAATAAAATGTGACAATCATGACTCTTTAATCCCGAAATCTTTTTCTCTTCCAAATTTACACAACCGCCGATATTTGAGCAAAAACCATCAGGCAACTTGAGATCTTTCAAGAAGTTACAAAGACGTTTTTTATTTTCGGATGTCAAAGTGAAAGGCGCTTCTAGATAATGAACAACTCCTTCATCATTTATAGGATGTAGCCATGATTTTATTCCTAAGAGTTCTAAGTCTTTACGGGCTTTAGGACCATCCTTAGTCTTCTCTTTCACATTCATTATTGTTCCCAACACGCTATCACAAATATTTTTCTCAATATGCATCACATCCAAATTATGTCTCAATAATAGTGATTTCCAATAAGGCAAATGGAAGAAAATGCTAAGTTTGTTCCAATTGTCTCCCCGCGTTTCATGATATATTTTGGTTCTCTTGCTCAGATCCGTACTAAGAATTATGTCTTCTAGGTCTCGTGCTTGCTCGTAACTTTCTTGCCCCGTTAACAATCTTGGGGGATCTCTATAATCAGTTCGACCATCAAACGACTCTTTATCCCTTCTGTATTTGTGCTTCGGTGGAAGGAAGCGTCTATGACCCAAGTAACATTGTTTGGAACTATGAACCAATCGAAGAGATACTGTGTCGTTGTTACAACAAGGACAAGAGAATTTACCTTTCGTACTCCAGCCTGATAAATTCGCGTAGGCGGGAAAGTCGTTAATGATCCACAACAACGTCGCTCGCATGTTAAAGTATTGCGAGGTGTGTGCATCAAACTTTTTCACACCTGTTTGCCACAGTTCATGCAACTTTTCGATCAATGGCTGGAGAAATATGTCAATTGCATCTCCCGGACTTTTTGGACCCGGAATTAACATAGATAAAATGAAATTGCTAGAATTCATGCAAGTCGTGGGTGACACATTATAAGGAACGAGAATAACCGGCCAAACACTATATGATTTTTTCCCATTTGCAAATGGTTAAAACCCATCGCTTGATAAACTCAGTCTTACGTTTCGAGATTCTGAAGCAAAATCTGTATAATTTTCATCAAACGTCTTTCAAGTTAAGGAATCAGCGGGATGTCTCAACGTATCACTATCAACTCTTCCTTCTTTATGCCATCTCATCATTGGAGCCGTTTTTGAGGACATGTATAGTCTTTGCAGTCTTGGTATTAAAGGTAAATATCTCAACACCTTTTTTGGAATGAATTTCCCATTTTGCTTCTCTCGAACTGTCCCACTTGTTTGGTCGACTTTCCATCTAGAAAGACCACAAACTCTGCAAGAATCTTCATTTATGTCGTCCTTCCAAAATAGCATACAGTTGTTCTTACATGCGTCTATCTTGTCATATTTAAGCCCGATATCAGTAATGAATTTTTTACTTTCATAGTATGAGTTTGGCAATTGAGCGTCAATCGGTAATATGTAGTCTTTAAGTAGACGCAGCAACATATCGAACGAAGAATTCGTCCATTGACATACATTTTTTATGTGAAGTAGTTTCAGTAGTGCTGATGATTTCGTTATTCGAGCACTTTCATACAATGGCCGTTTGCAATCATCAAGCAATTTATAAAATCTATGCGCATCTTCGATTGGTTCATCGTTGTTCGGGACATTATTAACGTTGGGGAACATATCGTTTATAAATTCGTGCATATAACGTTCTTCGTTGACCTCTTCATTAACTGTATTATTCATCTCCGGTCTCGCATTGTTGAATTCCGGCACGGCATCCTCCGACTGATCATCGTCATCATCGAAGTCATCGGCATCTTCATCGACATCGTCATTAACCACTTGAGTAGTATGTCTTTTTTCTCCATGAAAATACCAATACTCATAATGCACATTTATTCCATAAAAGGATGAGGTGAGTCTTCACTTCGTCTATTTCCATAAACGGCGTGTTCAATCATTTCACGCAGAGACATTTCACGGTTTGTCGGGATGTACTCCTAACAGCATACTCGAGGAATTTGTCAACACCTTCCTCATAATCTGGATGATCTCGACGTAAGGTCATCCATCTTTTATCGGGTACTTCTATATTTCTAATAAAATGGAAAATAACCCGCATTATTATTAACTTAAATTTGTCTAAATTAATTAGGCTTACATAATGCTAACATAATTTCTACTTATTCTATCATTATCCAACCAAAGTTCAATTTAATCTAACATTTATCCAACCAAAATTCCACCTAAACAAACAATATTTCATTCATATACATTTCAAACATAATCTAACATTATTTCATTCATATACATTTGAAGAATATCTAACGTTATCCAAGCCAAATTCCACACAAACATTCATATTTCATTCATATACATTTCAAACATAATCTAACATTATACAAGCCAAATTCCACCTAAACAAACAATATTTCATCATAAACATTTCAAACCTAATCTAACCAATCTAGCACGGCAGTCTTCAATCTGGCTTAATTCAAATAACCAATCATCATAAATCTAACCAATTTTTTAAACTAATCAAACCTAGTCAAACACTATTTCAATCATACATAATTCAAATAATTTCATTCATACCTAAAATCCAATATAATACAAACAATGCAATTCTAACCTAAAATCTAATTTATTCATACATAAACCAAATCTAACATAATCAACTCTAATTCAAACAATTCAATTCATACCTAAAATCCAATATAATCCTAACAACATAAAAATCCTTAAAAACTGACCTTTTTTAGGAGTTGTGCCGGCGACGGTGGAGAGGCGTTGCGACGGTGGAGGAGGCAGCTGAAGGTGGAATAACCTCGGCGATCTTCAAGAGACGAACGGTCCTAATCCAAAATCAGACAAAATCAAACCATGTTATCTAACTTAAATTTAACATAAATCCAAGAAAGTTCAAACTATATATATCATATACCAAACAAAATATAATCTAACAAACCTAATCTAACAAATCAATATAAAAACCAAATCTAACCAAAATATTGAACATATAACCTAAATTTAACATTAATCAAACATTTTCAAACCAAATCTAATAACCAAAATCAAATCTAAATCAAACATAATTCAAACAAAACTTAAATCAAACATAATTCTAACATAATATAACATAAATAATATATAATCAAACAAAAACTAACCTAAATCAAACTCAAATCAAACCAAATAATCATCATATCAAACAAAATATATCATAATCAAAACCTAAACTAACCTAAAATCAAACTGAATAACCATCAATCAAACTAATATAATGATACCAATATAATCAAACCTAAAATCAAACTAATTGAACAATCTAACTCATATAACCTAAAATGAAACTAATTTAACAATTAATCAAACCAATATCAAACTAATTTAACAATCAATCAAACTAACCTAAAATCCAAAATCAAACCTATATAACCTGAAATCCAAAATCTAACCTAAAATACAAAATCTAACTTAAAATCAAACTAACCTTTGCGACTGTAGGTTGAATCGGATGGCGGCAGCAGGAGGCGGCGACGACTGTCTTCAATCGACGGCGGTAGTCTTCAATCACCGGCGTCGTCGATCCAAGCGGAGGCAGCGAGCGGCGTCGTCGATCCAAGCGGAGGCAGCGACCTGGCGGCGAAAAGCCTTCTTCAATCAACGGCGGCGTCAATCGAAGGAGGGCGGCGCGGCTTCGTCTTCGATTTCTAGCTGGAGGACGCGGCTGGGCAGGAGGCGGCGCGGAAGAAGAAGCGGAAAAAGAATCGGAAGAAGAATCGGGGAGAGAGAAATAAAACGGGGAAAGAAGAAAGAAAAAAAACAGGTTTTGTTTTTTTTAAAGGTCATTTCCGAGAGTTAATCATATAACTCTCGGTTTTGATCATTTGATTAATTTCTGAGAGTTATATGATTACCTCTCGGTTTTGATCATTTAATTAATTTCCGAGAGTTAATCATATAACTCTCGGTTTTGATCATTTAATTAATTTCCGAGAGTTAATCATATAACTCTCGGTTTTGATCAATTAAATTTCGAGAGATATGTCTAAATTTCTCGTTTTGAAATGTGTACAATTTAATTTAATTAGATAAAAACGAAAGTTAATTGTATAAATTTCGGTTTTGATGGTTATTTCCGAAAGTTATACAATTAACTTTCTGAATTACAATTTCACAAATTGTTAAATTAATTGGTTTTTAACCTTCTAATGACTTTGAACAACATTATTTTAACACATTTGATAACCTTAAAACATTACACAATCCATATGATCAAATTTTGTACACATTCATATGATCAGCAAACACAAACATACATATACACTTCTTTATATAATCAAACACAATCATAAAGAATTTAACATCAAACACAATCACACTTGATTATATTAGTTAGGAGTCTAGATTAGTAGGTTTAAAACAAAATAACTTAACAAATTAGGAAGTGGTAAAACCGAAAGTTAATAGTATAACTTTCGGTTTTTATTGATATTTGCGAAGGTTTTGAATAAACCTCTCGGTCCTGACCTTAAACAGAATGTTTTTAGGAAGGGTCAAAACCGAAGGTTTTCAAATAAACCTTCGGTTTTTACCCTTCCCCATACTTAGAAAATTTTTGGATTTTTTTAACCGAGGGTCAAAACCGAAGGTTTTCAAATAACCCTTCTGTTTTTACCATTCCCCATACTTAGAAAAATTTTGGATTTTTTTAACCGAGGGTCAAAACCGAAAGTTTTCAAATGAACCTTCGGTTTTTACCCTTCCCCATACTTAGAAAATTTTTGGATTTTTTTAACCGAGGGTCAAAACCGAAGGTTTTCTAATAAACCTTCAGTTTTTACCCTTCCCCATACTTAGAAAAATTTTGGATTTTTTTAACCGAGGGTCAAAACCAAAGGTTTTCAAATAAACCTTCGGTTTTTACCCTTCCCCATACTTAGAAAATTTTTGGATTTTTTTAACCGAGGGTCAACACCGAAGGTTTTCAAATAAACTTTTGGTTTTTACCATTCCCCATACTTAGAAAATTTTTGGATTTTTTTAACCGATGATCAAAACCAAAGGTTTTCAAATAAACCTTCGGTTTTTACTTTTCCCAATACTTAGAAAATTTTTGGATTTTTTTTAACCGAGGGTCAAAACCGAAGGTTTATTTGAAAACCTTCGGTTTTTACCCTTCCCCGTACTTAGAAAATTTTCAGATTTTTTTAATCGAGGGTCAAAACCGAAGGTTTTCAAATAAACCTTCGGTTTTGTCCATGTTGTTTTTTTTTTTAAAAAGTGAAAAGCAAACAAAAATAAAATAATTCATGAACAACATATTAAAACCAAACCAAAGACAATAATAATAATTCATAATTATTAAAACAAAACACATAAAAATGTCATCATTCGTACGGAAACCAAAAAACATAATTAATCAAACAATATAATCTAGAAATTATTAGATGGGGGGAGGGGGTGGTTGATTAAGTCGACTGCTCAACAATACAAGTTCCTGTTCGAGATTCTCTAATCTCTGGGCCATTTCAGCCCTGTCCGCTTTAATTTCACTCAGCAATCGGTCTCTTTCCGCATCCCTCAATCGGATTTGCTCCATTTCCAGCGTCATTTGTCTAACTTCTTCCTCACGTGCCGCAATTTCTGTTTGTGCTAGCAAATTCTGGTAACACGGAGGCAGTTTCTCCGGTGTACGTCGAAGACTATTTCATGAATCACCCATCCTAAATGCAATTCAGATATATGTATACATATATTAATCAAACAAAATATACCGTAACCTAAATCTAATATAACTTCAATCAAACAAAATAATAAATCTAACAAAATCATATATATTTAACAAACTAACCTAAATCTAATCTAAACAATAACGTATAGACAAATCTAAATCAATGAAACAAACAAATAATTTAAACTAGCCTAAATCTAGATAATATATATAAACTACATTAAAAGAAATCTAAATCTAATAATAAACAACAAATAAAAAAACAAATGAAACAAACCTGAACGCGAGAAGAGAAGCGGCGTGGGGGACGGCGTGGGGGAGGCGGCTGCGGCGCGGGAGAGAGAGAAAGGAAAGATGAGTAGAATGAAAAAAGAGAAGGGTTAGGGTTTGTATTTATAGAGGTAGATGCCGAAGGTTTTCATATAACTTTCGGTTTTGATATTAGTCAAAACCGAAGGTTTATTAAAACCCTTCGGAAATAACCATTACCAAACTTAGAATTATTTTTAATTGAGCCAAAACCGAAGTTTCTTTGGAAAACCTTCGGAAAAGAGAATTTCAAAAAAGGTAAAACCGAAGGTTCTTTGAATAACCTTCGCAATTAAAAATCTCCGGGATTGCGAAACCGAAGGTTTTTGTAAAAACCTTCGCAATTAACCCACGTCCAACACTTAGAATTATTTTTGGTTTTTTGGGAAGGTAAAAACCGAAAGTTCTACAAAGAACTTTCGGTAATAATTAATAACCCCGAAGGTTTTACACCCCTCTCGGAATCTATTTTTAATACCGAAAGTTTTATTCCTCTCGGGAGTATTTAGGAGAGTTTTATAAAACCCTCGTAAAAAACCGTCGGTAAAGGTTAATTTTTTACTAGTGTGGGTTGACCCACCCATAAAATTAAAACTGTTAAAAATAAAATTAAAAATGTTATAGGTATGGTTCGAACTTGGAACCTAACAAAACAAGTACAACCCTTTAACCAACTAGACTAATAACACTTTATATTTTAAATTCAACACCAAATTTGATGAACGCGGGACATTTTAACAATATAAATTTAACTTTTTAACTAACTAATATATATATATATATATATATAATGATGCTTAATTTTTAAAGTGTCCGGATTGCCGGGTCGAGAGCTGTGGTTAATTTGGATATATATGTGAGAATAAATGGATACTTGGGTCGGATTGTGGGTTGACCCGCCCATAAACATAAAACGGTTAAAAATAAAATTAAAAATATTATAGGTATGGTTCGAACTGGCAACATAACAAAACAAGTACAACCCTTTAACCAACTAGGCTAATAACACTTTATATTTTAAATTCAACACCAAATTTGATGAACGCGGGACATTTTAACAATATAAGTTTAACTTTTTAACTAACTAATCTATATATATATAATGATGCTTAATTTTTAAAGTGTCCGAATTACCGGGTCGAGAGTGGTGGTTAATTTGGATATATATATATGAGAGTAAATGGATACTTGGGTTGGATTGTGGGTTGACCCGCCCATAAACTTAAAACGGTTAAAAAAAATTAAATATGCTATAGGTATGGTTCAAACTTGCAACCTAACAAAACAAGTACAACTTTTTAACCAATAGGCTAATAACACTTTATATTTTTAAATTCAACACCAAATTTGATGAACGCGGGACATTTTAACAATATATGTTCAACTTTTTCACTAACTAATCTATATATATATATATAATGATGCTTATTTTTTAAAGTATCTGGATTGTCGGGTCAAGAGTTGTGGTTATTTTGGATATATATGTGAGAGTAAATGGATACTTTGGTCGGATTGTGGGTTGACCCGCCCATGAACTTAAAACGGTTAAAAATAAAATTAAATATGCTATAGGTATGGTTCGAACTTGCAACCTATCAAAATAAGTATAACTCTTTAACGAACTAGGCTAATAACACTTTATATTTTAAATTCAACACCAAATTTGATGAACGCGGAACATTTTAACAATATAAGTTTAATTTTTTTAACTAACTAATCTATATATATATATATAATGCTGCTTAATTTTTAAAGTGTCTGGATTACCGAGTCGAGAATTGTGGTTAATTTGGATATATATGTGAGAGTAATGGATATTTGGGTCAGATTGTGGGTTGACCCGCCCATAAACTTAAAATGGTTAAAAATAAAATAAATATACTATAGGTATGGTTCGAACTTGCAACCTAACAAAACAAGTACAACCCTTTAACGAACTAAGTTAATAACACTTTATATTTTAAATTCAACACCAAATTTGATAAACGCGAGACATTTTAACAATATAAGTTCAACTTTTAACTAACTAATCTATATATATATAATGATGCTTAATTTTTAAAGTGTTCAGATTACCGAGTCGAGAGTTGTGGTTAATTTGGATATATATGTGAGAGTAAATGGATACTTGGGTCGGATTGTGGGTTGACCCGCCCATAAACTTAAAACAGTTTAAAATAAAATTAAATATGCTATAGGTATGGTTCGAACTTGCAACCTAACAAAACAAGTATAACCTTTTAACTAATTAGGCTAATAACACTTTATATTTTCAAATTCAACACCAAATTTGATGAACGCGAGACATTTTAACAATATAAGACCAACTTTTTAACTAACTAATCTATATATATATATAATGATGCTTAATTTTTAAAGTGTCCGGATTGTCGAGTCGAGAGTTGTGGTTAATTTGGATATATATGTGAGACTAAATTGATACTTGGGTCGGATTGTGGGTTTACCCATCCATAAACATTTTTATCGTAATATTTTTTCACGATTTTTTATATTATTACTCGTGCAAATGCACGGAATATATGCTAGTTTCTATGAATGATGCTAAAGTACGATTTACTTGATGTTCAAGGATCAAACCAATGTGAATATTTGGTGAAATTTAATGTCAATGAATAAAATCTAATGCCTTCATAAGATTGAATGCCAAAAGTCTATATATGTCAAGAGTTTAGGAATAACAACCGTTAAATGAATTATCAGCTGTTTGATTGATAAATGAATTTATTGTGATGTGATGGTTAATAACTATATATCTCATAATGTTGGAATTCTTTATAAATCTCTTATTCACTTATTTCATTATCTCCTTAGAATTCGAAAGATTTTTCATTATTTTCTTGAGTGTTATTCGAGTTCTACTCTCGTAAATGAGTGTTCTTCGAGTTTTTTACTCTACCGAGTGTTCTTTGAGTTCTTATCTCATCGTATACCTGTTAAAATTTGGTAATTGATTCAGGTACTCTATCATGTTCTTTGCGTAGTGATTGCAGTGTTGAATCACTACTAGATTCGTTGTACCCTGAGATACAGTCATTTGAGATAAGCTCCAGCACAATGGGAGACGATGGAACTATTTTAATGGAAATTTGTTTGACACATGCATCGAATCAACATTTGTATTATGATTATTTCTTTCTTTGTAATATATTATTTAATTAATTTATTTGAAGTATCATTTTTATATATATTTTAGTTTTTTCAATATAAGATTTCTAACAAATTCTTTAGTAGCATTTTTCAATAATTGATCAAACTTTTGAGATAATCAATCTTATGCGAACTTTTTCTAGACATCGAAGTGGAATAAATGAATTGAATTTTTAATTTGATTACAATAATTGCGTCCATACATATTCTAATCTTAAAAATCAAATACAACTATTTATATTCCAAATCAGAAATAAATATGGCTTCTTGTTCAAAATAGATTGATGTAGAGTCTAGTATGGTTAATCCTTAACCGAACCTCATAATTCAAAATTTAAAGTTTATTGTTAATCGTACAAATTATCCAATTATCCAGTTATATAACATATAACTGTAAATGATAGTCTCCACACAAAACAACTCATTTACAATATCCCAAAGATCCATTATTAGGAACACAAAGTTTTTATAAGGCTATGAGAGTTAATATATACACATGACGTGTCTAAAAGTTCATGATGAACTATAATTATTGATGATAAGAGATATAAATTATGGTATATTTAAATTTTGTGCTGCAGCTAAAACAAAACCTAACCTGAACCGTCGCCATGAATATTATTTCTACTACCAAACAATGTTTATTATTCCTACATGTTATTTATATATTAGTTTTATCTAGTAATAGATATTGATAAAATGATTAAACAGTTAACTCTATATAACCATAAAGATACAAATTTCATGGTGGGTCATATAGCTTGTTTGATATTTTTTTTGTATGAAAATTGCTTTTTATTATTATATAAATATTTACTATTGGATGAAAGCAATATATTTTACTTGGAAATGTCTTTGTGTTATTATTAATGACCAGATCTTGAATAATATGTCTTTTGTTATTAGTTGATGAAGATGTATATTTTATTTAGAGATTTTAAAAATGTCAAAGTAGGATATCTAATGATGTTAGAGGAGATGATATTGTCATTTTTTTAGCGTGAAGGGATCATTTGCTACCAAATTAGCCTGCTACCCATGTTGCCTCTCACAAAGAGAGGGGCAATATGGTAAATAAATGAAACAGTGTTTTAAATATAATACTCAATTTAATAAATAGTGTTAAATATAATATAAATATTCTAATATTATTCATAATCTAGATATAATAATGAATTAATAATTATAAGTAAATAACTTTAATTGTTAACATTTTATCTTTTCATTTTTTTTTATTTAATTCTTCTGTTTATTTTAATTTTTTTTCTTTCTATTAAGAGTAAAATAAATAGTATTATCATGATGATGTGGGAAATTTAAAAAAAAAAAAACTCAAAGGGTATGAGGACACAATGTGACTCATTCACTATGTGAAAACTTAGTTAAAATAGAGAGCATGAGAACACCATGTGACTCATTCACGGTGTGAAAATTTGAAAGAATTGTGGAATTGATTTCATCAAATCTGAACACATTTAAACACTATCTTTTTTAAATTCACTTTGATGAGTTTGTATTACACTAATAATAAGAAAGGACTGAATGTTCTTTATTATTTTTAAAAGTACGTATTCTAATTTGAATTAATATCTTATCTAATACAAAAACACATAGTTCAACTTAAATTAGAAAAATAAAAACGATATAAATTTATTATTGTGATTTTAAAATATATCTTATATCATATTTATAATTTTAAAGTCTAACTGGAATACTTAGATTATGTTTCTACTTATATGATTGAAACAAAGTAAAATTGTAATTTAAATTTTTTTTTTTTTTTTAATTTCAAACCGTACCTTGAAAAAATGAATGGAACAATTGTCAATTATGCATATTGAATTTGTTTATTCCTTTAAATTCATGATTGTAACTCTTAATTATTATAAAATCATATCTCTCTAGTAATAATGGCTAACTCTATGATAATTATTACTTTTTATAAATACTATTTTATAAAAAACTATATAATAATGTTAGGTTTGATAATCTTCCCATCTTGTTTTTAAATTATAAGTTGAAATTTTTACAAAGACACGAGAGAAAATAATGTTATTATTATTATTATTATTATTATTATTGAGAACAATTGAATTAACGCGACTTTACATCTCATTATTTTAGTTGTGAAATAAATTTATATAAGAATCAACAAAGAGTTGAGGGAGAAACTATATGTGCAAATTCATACTTTGGTGCTCTTTGCTGCTCTTATGACATTACATGATTTGTGAAATCCTTTATTGACTTATCTAAAAATTAAAAATTCTCGCATTTATATTGTAATCAATTATTTGTGTTTTTAGAATTGAACTTTTATTAATATATGTTTAATTTAACGAGTCTTGAAAACATGTGTAACGAAGAAAATAATATTTTTGTAAATTTTTAAATATTTAAGTTATGAATATAATATATTGAAAAAAGATAATATTTTAAATTATTGACAATATTTGGAATTGATTTTATTGACATAATGGTTGATTATCTGTGAATAATATTCATTACCAAAATAATTCTTTTGCCAACACATATTTATTCATTAGACGCATACTTATAGGTTGGTACTAATATATTTATCGAAACATACTTAAAAGATCGTCCTCCCGAAGAAAGTCATGAAAGAATTGGATCAGTTTATGACGAATTTCATTTGGGGGACTCAGGGGCGTGGTGGGAAAAATATCAAATAGACGGACACATGCAAGCCCAAAGATGAAGGTGGAACCGGCATCAAGGATAGTGTCTCCCGGAACAAAACTCTCACCTATAGGCACTTTTGGGCATTGGAAAAGAAATAGGACTCGATTTGGGACAGATGGGTACACTCGAGATTCATCAGAAAAGACATTAGCATCTGGACATGCAAGATCAAAATGGATATGGCGTGGTCCCTTAAAAAAATTATAAAGCTTAGAGACAGCGCAAGCAAGATGATCAACATTCAAATTGGAAATGATAGTGGCACTCTGTTCTGGCATGACCCCTAGTTCAAAAACAGACTCATCCTTCATAACAGTGTCTTCTCCATCACTCAAATCAAGCGAGAATGTCAATTGGCCACAGTTCAACAAGTTAAAAGTGGCGATTGGAACAGCCTTCTGAGGACTATTCCATAAGGTGCGAAAATCTTTAACGCACTTTCATCATATCATCCGAATAACCATGAGGATTCTCGTGTTTGGAGTTTCGAGAATAATGGTAGGTTTGACTCGGGGTCTGCTTGGGATTGTTTTCGTGATCATGGGGACGTTATCCCATGGTCCCACTTAGTGTGGTCTACCAAAGTGATCCTTAAAACCAATTCATTTTATGGATCACCTTCCGTGAGAGACTCAATACACGTGATCGGATCAAGAAGTACATGAGCATCCCAAATCCTAATTGCCTCCTTTGCTTGGGAAATGAGGAGTCCATTGAACACCTCCTTGGGAACTGCCCTTTTGCCTCCTTACGCGAAGATTCTCCGCATCAATGAGCCTCCTCAGCTTCCCAAATGAATGGACCGACATCAAGAACCTCGCCATCTTAAAGACCAAGGGAAACGACTTCAACTCCAATAGCTTCAAGTGTTTTTTCGCCAACATTGTTTATCACATTTGGATGGAGAGGAACGCTAGGGCTTTTTCAGGAGTCCGCAACAATGCGGATACAGTTTGGAACAATATTATCACCAATGGCAACTCCTTCATCCGAACGTGGAGGTATATTCTCACAAGCGAGAAAAATTGGTTAATCTATAAAAATTGAAACATCATTTACGAAAAAGTCACCCTAATCACTGATTTCATTGCACTTTAATTATAGATTCTTATTGTAACTTTTATATTGACGTTACGCGTCTTTCAAAAAAAACTAAAGTGAGTAAAATTATGTTCGAAACGGTGAATTTTATAAAAAGAAAATCCAAAGTAACTATTATATATATATATATATATATTTGGATTTTTTGAAAAATAGAGTGGATCTTATAAAAACATAACATTATTATGATGTTTTAGAGTGGTTTTTTTTATGGTTGGATTATAAAAAAAAACAGTGTTTTCTCTTCCAAAGAACCCATTAGACTTTACCATAAAAGAACGACTTTGGGTATATCAGAAAATTGATATTTTCAGTATTATGTAGTACGGTATTTTTTATATAAATATGGATAGATTTTAACTATCTACTTAAACTCAATCATGAACACATATTTATGAGAGCTCGTGTGATATTGTTTATTAGTGTATTTTTAATAAAATTTATTAAAAATTTTATCAAATATTAAAATATGTTATTTAGTATTTAAGTGTTGTATTAATGTCATTTTGTATTTAAAATTTATAAAAATAAACTAAAAATATTTTAATTGATTTAATTATTAATAATTAAGTTTTGATTAAAAAAAATACAAATCAAAATAACTCAAACACTCTTGCACTACCACCAAAATAAAAATATGCTAAAAAGGTGTAAAAATATGGGGGAAATTGAACAACAGATTAAGTATATAACCTTTAAACACACTTGTACTACCACCAAAAATAAAAATATGATAAAAAAGTGTAAAAAGAGGAACAAAAGATCAAGTATATAACCCGCAAACACACTTAATCATTTATCAGACGCAGAATTTGTCGCATGACAGGTTCAAACCCATTTTGTTTATGAGTACTAGAACAACTATGAAAACAAATCCTCTATAGAATAAGTGTATATTAAATTAAATATTTTTTATTCAATTTGATTATTCTCAATTAATATAGGTTTAGTTATCAAATAAAATAAATTATATATAATAGTAATCAACTATATATAAATGTTATTAATAAAAAAAAGTTAATTATTTTTTTTTAAAAAGCTAACATGTTCTCTTATTTTAAGTTAAATCGTTTGTAGTAAAAAAAAATTTTTTATCTATTTTAATAAGACTTGTCACATAATTAGTCCATTGAGTAGTTAATATAAAAAATTAATTAAATCATATTAATATTATTATAATAATTTTTTCAACAAAATATATTTATTTAAAATAAATTAAAATTGTATTTATATTATGAAAGATTGAAAAATAAAATATAAATACATAAAATAATAAATCGAAGTGTCACAAACAAAGTAATTAAGCGGAATCATTTAGTAAATTTATATCAAATCCACAGAAACATAAGAAACAAGATAAAAAAAATTAGAATCAAGATTGGCTATGATAAATGATACTAATATAAATGCTAGCTAAATTTAACACAAATAAAACCCATACAATAATTGCATCTATTGAGGGAGTGAGCAGAATAAAACTCCATTTTCTACCTAGTCTTAACGACTTGCTTTGATCCACCATATCATAATTGGGTTTTCTTGTATTTTAAAAATTAAGTGTGTTTTTCCATTTTCATGTAAGAATTCAATTATAGCTTTTATATATATATACATAAATTAGTTTACATAACTTTACAAATTATTTACATAAAAGCTGAAAATAGTGTTGGTAAGGATTTGGTTGTCATATTTTTTATGCTATCAAATTTGTGTTATTGAAAAAAATAGTAGGACCATAGTACTTTTAAACTTAATATCCATTTAACTATAGTTATGTTTAAAATAGTTCATAATTATGCCTATTATTTTTTCATAGATATAACATTTTAAATTAAATTAATATATATGAACATTAAGTGTTGACCATAAATCAAATATCATTAAAAAAAACTTATCTAGTTATTATATTTTAGTTAATAAATTATGGTATAAAATTATTATATTTTATTATTCATATTTAATGTATATATAGTTATCATGAATTTATTATCTAGTTTATTTTTTATTTACTATGTACATTTTTTTAGAATCATACAGGTCCACATGAACGTTCGGTCCACATGGAGTACCAAAATAATTTGGTTTTTTTATCCAAAAATAGTCGCCTGAAACATTAGTATACAGATTTCAATGTATAACCTTAAACATACAAACATTAAATTAATTTTTATAAATGAATATTTAATTTTTTTACCATTGATTACAATAGACCGATATTATTTAAGAGGAGGCCAAAATACTATTTTTTTATTATTTTTAGTTGTACAATATTTAATGACATTTTTATACGAGATCTGAGAAGACATGTTTAAAGGTTGTAAGTGACCTTGTTCGATAGAATTATTTAATAAATTTTATTTTATTTAAAAAATATTAATGAGAATTGATTGTACCAAAATTTAGTTTATTTAAAATATATTAATGAGAATTGAATTTTGAAAAGTTTTGAGAGAGAAAAAATATATATGTAGACATGAAAAAGTGGAAGAGTGTGTTAGAAGTACAACTTAGATGTTGTAAATTGATGTCAATCATGTCAACATTTCTCTAAATTTATATTTTTACATATTTAACTAAGGGACACTTTCTAATGTATTTTTAATATAAAAAAAATACTGTTTGTTAAAAAAATGTATGTTATTTAGATTTTTAAATTGTCGAATTATTATAATTTTATTTTGTTTTTAAATTTTAAATTTTATTTAAATAAATAAATGGATTTTAATATTTTGATTTATAAATAAAATGTTTTGATAACTTGAAAAAAAATTATGACATAATTAAAATTGAAGTAAATATAAATAAACAAATCAATCATGCTCCAAGATCTAAGATCCACTATATAGTACTTACATAATTTTTTTAGAATATCCATTCCATTTAATTAAACAATAATAGTTGGTAGATACGACAATCTATTTAACCAAATCGAATTTGTCATATCGAATTTTTATAATTCGAATATTACTCTCAATCTTTGGTGCATGAGTCATCTTCTGCTCATACATTTTAATCGTGTTGATGATCATTTTTCAAGTCTTTATTCATTTCTTTCTTTGCAGCAAATGGGATGATTATGTCAGGATCTGTAGTTATTTTTTTTTATCTTTTAATGAGTTTTTGAAATTAAGTTTTTATTTGAAGACCTTCTAATGATTTTGATGGATTTCTCGCTATTTTAATCATAGTGGTATATGGTCAGTTATCCTATGGTATTATTCAGTATACCTTTTTTCGACATTAACTGGTTGGTAATTCAAATAAAATCGTAAGAATAATCCAACACAATGCAAGACCAAATGAGATGCCATCAATTCCAGGATACCGTCTTTCATCATGAAGTATGAATTTTTTAACTTTCATATACCACAAAAATTACCAATCTTGCATGTCCCAATTTCTCACCTAATGATAATTAAAAACTTTGTTTTTAAAAATTACAATTGGGAAGCTATATACCGTATTTTCAAAAATCATAATTATTGGGATTTATATCACCCATCATTTATTCATTTTATTTTATGATCTTACAAAAACTCACAAGTCCTCCCATTTATTCAAACAAATTATATAATTGTCACTGTGTGAAACAAATATTTTCACACACTTAAATCGCTTCTAATTCATTTAATTGTATTTTAACATTTTTGTTATAGAAAATCAATTAAATAAAAATATTTACATATTTCTAACTTTGAGTTTGTTACCTCATTATTGTATGTTGACCAGACCCATTAATATTATGTGAAATTTTCAAAACAAATATTAAAATAGAGGTAAAAACTTATAATATATTTATAAAACATGCATGTATTTATCTTATTTCCCAAATTGAAATCAAAATTATAATCTAAACAACTGTAATAATCTAAAATGTAAAAAACAAACATATCTTTATCTTATTTCCAAAACTGCTACAAAATTTTTATTCAAAACATGCTGTAATAATGCAAAATATATTAAAAAAAACATCATCTTAAAATTGAACCAAAACACTGAAATAATACAATATATATATATATATATATATATATATATATATATATATATATATATATATATATATATATATCCTAATAATAAGTCATAAACATGTCTCTTCGTTACCATTCAAAACATTTCCATGGAAATCCAACCATAACACATGTGAAAAATTATATATATCAGTTTTTTTCAATGTCTACTGCCCAATCTCTTGACATTCTTACCATATTGTTTTTTCTGAAAACCCCATAAAATTCATGTAATTTATAATAAATATTGGGTGTATTTGATTTGAACATGTAATTTTTATTTCTTATAATTTTATAAATTAAAATAAAAGTTTTGATGCATAATAATAAAAATTGACAAAAATACTGGAGTTCATTATTAAACCATGCCCTCATCTTGGTATTATTATTTATTTAATTTTGTTCTGAAAAAAAGAAAAGAAACAACCCGATTTATTTTAATTTATTAAAATAGAACTCAAATTGAATTGGCCTATTGGGAAGCCTAATATCCAAATTATTGTTTTTATAACTTATTTTATATATTTGAACAGTTAATAAAAAAGAAAAATTGACAATTTATTTAATATATTCTTTATTATTCCAAATAGATTACCGATGAGTCTAGACCACAAACTAGCTGACCGAAGACGGGACAAATCGAGTTCACGGATCAGCCGAATGGGTCTGTCTGTTCGTTCTTATTTTAATTATGATCATACTTTCGGTCGAAATCACTACTCACAATTATAGAACCCAAATCAGCTTTGATTAGTCAAACGGAAGAGTACACAAACAGAAATATATGAAGAATACAATAAACTAATTAAAGTAACAAAGATATATCTTAATTAATCATTACAAAGGTAAGAGAAAGGGGAATCACATAATAATCAAACACTTAAAAACCAGGAATAACCCAATCTCTCTCAGATGAAAGTTGAAGAACATATCTTATCGATAAGTGGATGGATGAGGATAAGCTGATTCGCATGCATTACCTCTGAGGCACCTAGAGCTCACGAAGTTGGACCCTCCGTCGCCGCCGACGGCCATCCTTGAGCATGCCTTTGGGCATCTAAACGAGGTGCACCGAGAAACAGCAATGATGGTAGTCTTAGCCTCCGCCGGCCTCATGCTAGTGCTGCACAACAGCAGCATCAGCAAAACACAAATACCTACTGAGTTCATACAATCAGATCTCCTCCCTCCAACCATATTAATTAATTAATTTGTCAATTCACAGTGAGTGAGTGAACGAGTGAGTAATTTGTTCATTCAGTTTCTCTTCCGTGAACTCTGTGTAAATGTTACCTCATCTTCCTTCTTTTTATAGGGAGTTTTAGGTCTTGTTTAATTCCTTCTATTAACTCACTATCATACGAATTCAAATAGTTTCAATAAGAAACTAATCAACTCCTTTCTTTCATTACTAATCAGCAAATTAGATAAACTAGGAGAGAGGTCTGGTGGTCACGAGAAATAAAAGCTGAAAATAGAAATTTGGTCCTTTATCAATAGACAATAATTAACCTTTTATTTAGCAACAATTAATTATATTATATCTTTTATCATAATTTATAAATATATTATCCCTTCTAATTTATTTATGAATATATATATATATATATAATATAAATTTATTAAAAAAATAATTTTATATTTATATATTTAATATGTTTGTAAAATTAAAATTTCCCTCATCTAATTTATACAAAAAAAAATTTAAATAATTACGAGCCCATCAATAAAATTTCCTAAATATTATAGCTAGACTCACAGGGGATAAAAATAAAAATAAATAATTATCTTTATATAATATTGAGTTGGTTGAATTCAAAATAATTAAAATAAAAGTCAAAATTAAACACTACAAAATTAGAGAAGACCAAACGGGCCAAAATCGTTTGTGCCCAAAACAAACCAGCGCCCCATTCCATGCTGAGCATGGGCGCGCATCTAGCTAGCCTAAACCGAGCACCAACAGAAGGGTAAACTGAATTCAAGGCCCGGATGTCCAAAGTAGACTGAATTCAAACGGAACGTCCGAACCACGCACAATGCGCGTTTACGACCGACCTTCGTCTTCTTCCTCACGACGACAGATGAAAACAACCGTCTTATTTGAATATAATTCAATCATTATTTCTCCAATTCTCGACCAAACGAGAAGTTTCATAGTAGTTGTTTGATCATTTCCCATACACACATAGGTTTTCTTACTACCTATGTGGAGTAAATTCCGCCGAGCAAGTGCCCAACCATTAATGGAATTTGTTCAGAATTCGACCGACTTATGCCACTTGTTGGCTCGGGCTGGCTATAAAAAGGGATTCCTTGTGAAGACAAACACCAAGAACCCAATTTTGAAGAGGAGATCTTTCTCAATCTCGAATTGCAAAAAAAACATGTTGACGGGCACACCATCCTTATTCGCTTGCAACGAACAACCAACCGAGCGAGCGTAAATATTTTTAAGGTTATTACAAGAACACAAACACCAGGAATGCCTAAGGACGACTAACTTGACAGAGTCCCACGTCGAGAAAGAATGGCTTACACATTGGCAGATTTAGTATCAATCAATATCTATCAATATCTGCCATTAAAAAATTTCATGTTATTTTAGTTTTAGAAAACGTTGTACATCATTTCTAAATTCAATTCTAGTTCATCGTAATGTTTCAACAAAAGTTTAAAAATGTTCTTCAACTCACAGTAAGTTGTCATTCACGTTGTAATTAATGTCATTAATAAAACTTGATTTTTTACATTTCAGTTTATGTGTTCTATAATATCACACGATTATTCGATTTCTTAATTTGATTTTGATCGAGCGCACATCCGACCACAAATTGTTATCGTTATGGATGGCTTGAAGCCATGAAATCAGAAATGGATTCAAAGAAAATTAACCGACTTTGGTTGATCCGCCAGAAGGGATAAAACTCATTGGCTGAAAATGAATTATTAAGAAGAAACCTAACATGGAAGGTAAATGGTTTAACTATAAATAAAAATTGGTACGGTAAAAAACAAGGTATTGATTATTACGAGACTTTCTCTCTAATTGCTATGCATAAATCCATAAGAATACTCCTAGCTGTTGCTTCTCATTATGGTTATGAAATTTGGAATATTTCTGAGGATGTATATATGATACGACCTGAATATTTTATTTCCAAAGATAGCGCGAAGGTCTGCAAATTACAATGATCTGTTTATGTATTGAAGTAGGCTTCGAGGAGTTGGAATATCAGATTTGACGAAATAATTAAAGAATTTAATTTCGTTCAGAATCTTGATGAACCTTTTGTATATAAGAAGGTGAATGGAAGTGCAATTACGTTTCTTATATTATATGTGGATTACGTATTAATAATAGGAAATGATATTCCAGTGTTACTGTCCACAAAAAATTGGCTATCACAAAAATTCTCCATGAAAGACACAGGGAAAGCAAGTTACATATTGGACATCAGGATCTATAGAGATAGATCAAGAAGATTTTTTTGGTCTTTCACAAATAAAATACATAGATAAAGTGCTAAGGGTGTTCAACATGGAAGAATATAAATAGGGATATATCCCAATGATGCACATGGATTATATCTCGAAATCAATGTGTACAAAAACACATGAAGAAATGATTCACATGAATGAGATTCCATAGCAACATAGAGTTTCCTACAAGAATTTCTCTCCATCTAGGAAGTCCAATATCTTAGATATGGTTCACATAGACATAAATTTTATGGATTCCCTGACTTTAGGTGGTGCTCATTATTACATCAATTTGATCAATGATTGCTCAAGGAAGGTTGTGCTCATAGATTTGTGAGAGAGAGAGAAACTGGGAAGAAGTTGAAATGTGTTCGTTCGAACAATGGTGGCGAATACAGAGGGTCATTTGTGAAATACTGTAAAAGTCATGGGATCAAGCTTTTGAAGACTGTTCCAAAAACACCTCAAAAGATTGGAGTCGCAGAGAGGATGAACATGTCTATCAATGAGAGAATTTTGTGTATGTTGTCTCATGCTAAGTTGCCAAAATCCTTTTGAGGAGAGACAATGAAGACAACGGTTGATCTGATAAACCCTTCACCCTCAACCCCTTTAGATGGCGACGTTCTAGAAAGAGTTTGGAGATGTAAAGATGTCTCTTATGATCACTTGAAAGTTTTTGGTTGTAAAGTGTTTGTTCATGTTCCTCGAGATGAGAGAGTTAAGCTTGATAGCAAGACGAGACCGTGTATCTTTATTGGATATGGCCATGGAGAATTTGGGTACCGATGTTGGGACTCGGTTAACAAGAAACTCATTATAAGTAGAGATGTGATATTCATTGAAGATCAGACCATTGAAGACTTTGATAAAAAAGAAAAGCCAAAGTCTACAGAGAAGGAATTGCCCGATAATGGTAGGATTCGTACACCACAATCACATCCCAATGATGTGGGAAATACCCAAGTTGAGGTTGTTGAGACTACTCTAGTCGATGCTGAGCCAACAGAGGATGTTGAACAAGATGATGATAGTTCTCTAGAGTCATCCAATGATCAGCATATTAGAAGATCTAGTAGACAACGACAACCTTCTATTAGGTATCCTCCCAATGAGTATGTGATGTTGATTGACGGGGGAGAACCAGAAACCTATCAAGAAGTATTGTCTCATGAAAACAAGAACAAGTGGTCGGTGGTAATGCAAGAAGAGATAAATTCCTTGCAAGAGAATGAGACTTATGACTTGGTGAAACTTCCGAAAGGAAAGAAGACTTTGAAAAACAAGTGGGTATTCAAGTTGAAGTATCAAGAGAATAGCTCACAACCTAGATACAAAGCAAGACTGGTTGTAAAGGGCTTTGGACAGAAAAATGGGATTGATTTTGAAGAGATCTTCTCACCGGTTGTGAAGAGGTCATCCATTAGAGTTGTCTTAGCATTGGCTGCTAGTCAAGATTTGTAAATTAAACAACTGGATGTGAAGACTGCTTTTCTCCATGGTGACTTGGAGGAATAGATCTATATGGAACAACCCGAGGGTTTCAAAGTTAAAGGTAAAGAAGATCTTGTCTGCAGGTTGAGGAAAAGTTTGTACGGGCTCAAGCAAGCGCCTAGACAATGGTACAAGAAATTTGACTCCTTCATGGAAACAAAGGGTACAGTAAGACTACTTCTGATCATTGTGTTTTCATCAAAAGATACGACGTTGATGATTACGCTATTCTTCTGCTCTATATTGATGACATGCTGATTGTTGGGCAAGATATTGCGAAAATTGAGAAGCTCAAAAGGGATTTGAACAAGTTTTTTACGATGAAGGATTTTGGTTTAGTGAAGTAGATCCTAGACATGGAAATCACAAGAGACAGAAAGAATAGAACACTTTGGCTATCACAAGAGAAGTACATTGATAATTTATTCGGGTAGAATATGAATGATTTAGTTAATTTAGGAATGTTTATATTTAATTCCAAGACTTTTGTTCTTGGATCAAATTTATATATAGAATTGAGGTCAATGTCTAATATATATATATATATATATATATATATATATATATATATATATATATATAATTAATGATGCTTAATATTATTCTTTCATCACAAAACCGTGGTAAATAATAATGGCGGGAGTGTGGCGAGAAAGCCAAAACATTAGCCACGACGAATGCAATGAAAGCCGTGGTTACACAACCGACACTAATAAATATTATTAACCACGGCGAATCGACCGCCGACGTTTATAAATATTATTAACCACGACGTATGGTCGTCGTGGTTAATATTGGTCGTTAAAAATTCTTTCCTACTAGTGATATTTTGGAAGGAGATAGAGGCTTCCACAATATTTCGTATTCCACGCTCGATTTATTTTCGGTGGTTGGGCCCATCATTACCCTGATTCGAATAAAAAACTAACATTCGATAGAAAATTAACAAACACAACTACATTTGATAATAAAAAAAAACAAAAAAAAAAGCATATGTTTTTGAATATCGGTATATTACTTAAACATTATCATATAATAATTAGTAAGGAAGATTATAACTAAAAGTATAATGCTGAAAAATCGACAATATTTTGAAAGAATTACATGGACAAACCTTATTCAACGAGAGTCGTGACATTTTTTGAATTGTACTCAATGTTTAATATCTTTCATGTTATTGAATAGTGTAGCACTAAATTATACTAGGATGTTAATTTTGATATCATTATTTCTATCATAATTTATATGTTGATTCTGATATCCTTATTTCTATCATAATTTGTACCACTATAAAATTTGTAAATTTATTTTTCAAACATAATTTTTTTGTTTATTCTCTTCATTTTAATTTTTCTTATCAAGTAATTCTATTTCTTAAAGTATTTAGGTGTCATAGGCCCATTTAGATAATTTCTCTTGATAACATAAATGTTTTTTTTTTGTGGAAAACAAAAATTAATATATTAGAAAAAAAAAATCGTGTAAGGTCAAGTAATCTAATTAGCAATAAAGTGATTTGTGTGACTTGCTGAGAACTGAGACTGAGACAGTTATTATTTTATGATCAAATAGTGTGTCTAATCAAAATACCATATTTTTTTAACCGCACACAATTACAAAGGGTAAGAAAGAAAGATAAACTTTAAACACGATCCAAACAAGCAAATTCTTATATTAAATTTAATGAAAACTTGAACTCTACTAATTGAACCCATGTGATTTCCGAGAGGTTTTGAGTGAAGAGTTGTCATAATTAAATTTTCTTGTATTTCAAAAACAAAATTTGTTTTTTAAATTCCATGTAAAAATTTAATCATAGCTTTTATATACACATTTTATTTACATAAAAGTGGAGAGGTGAAAATAGTCTTGGTACTATCAAAATTGTATTTTTTTTCTTAAATAAGTAGGACCAATAATACTTTTAAACTTTATATCTTTTAAACTATAGTTAGGCTTAAAATTGTCCTTAATTATGTCTATTGTTTTTTCATAGATATAGATATAACATTTTAAATTAAATCAATATCAACATTAAATGTTAACCATAAATCAAATATCTTTCAAAAACAATTTAGCTCACATGCAGATAAATCTGATCAGAGAGGAAGAGAGTTATTATATTCGAGTTAATAAATTATGGTATAAAATCATTATATTTTTATTATTCTTATTTAAAAAATGTATATAATTACATGGATTTGTTATCTAGTTTATTGTTTAGAATCATATAGATTTAATATATGGATTAACTCAGTCTCGAGTTCATATCACAATTTCATTATTTACTTAAAAAGAAAAAAAATAAGTTTACATTATATATAAGAATGAAGTTGATAATGTGATTATTTAATGAAGAGTTTTTTTAAAACTTAAAATATTAATAACAAAAGTTAATTCTTATTTAGTATACCTTAACTGAATTCAGATCTAGGTGGTCTGATATTGTGTATATCTTTAACTTTTAAACAAAATATACTTGTAAGCAAAATATTTAAAATGTGAATGGTCGATAATAAATGAGATAGATATAAGACAATGTTAGTTCAGAATAAGGAATCAATCTTAATTAGAAGACATCAAAACACAACATAAAATCATTTAAAATATTTTAATACTTATAATGAGAGTTGAGAGGGAATAAATTCATTTAAAATCATAACTCTTAAAAATAATATATGTGGCCTGAATAACTTCTAAAAAACATCAAATATCTTTATCAAAGTTTCAACACTTTGTTCAAACTTATTCGAGGGATTAGAAATTCAAATGATCTTCTATATATACCAGAATTGATTTCAAATTGATTACTTTTAATTCATAAAAAAAGGGGAAAATTTGATTTCATTTTAAAACAATAAAAAATATGTATACTGACACCCATGTGATCTGAGAAGTCTTTGGTTTAATTAAAAATACGTATACTGACGTCCTCCAACAGTCTGTTAAATCAGACCCAAAAGTGTGAAATTGTAAAAATAGAGCAGAGTACTGTTACACTTATATCTAAAATTGTTAAAAGGTTCGACTAATGAAAACTATTATAATACAAAATATATTAAAAAAAAAACAAATATATCTCTATCTTATTAATTGTTGATGGGATTGTGTCAGCTTGGTTTCGTAAGAGAGAGACAACAAGCTTCATGATCACGCTTGTTTGGAATAAAAAATAAATTAATTAAAAACTCTATTCTAAATGAGTTCTTAACTAATTATTATAAATACTAAAAACATTATAATTAATATTAATTAACTCTAACAAAAGTCATATCTCAACTAATAGGAATTAGACACAATGCCAGATCATGATCACGCTTGTTTGGAATCAACATAAACAAAACAGTGGCAAAGCTATAATTGAAAATTTCATAAAAACGCATAGCCTCGCCTTTTTTTTCTTCCTTGTATAAATAAATAAATAATGTAAAATATGTTTATTTTAAGATGGGTTGTGCACTGCAATAAACCCATATATAATTTTAAGAAAATAATTTTATAGATTTGAGATTATTTTTAGAAAATAATTCTTTGAGCATGCATAAATGTTATTTGCTCCAATTTGTCGACAAACTTAATAAAAAATTATGGTAGGGCTTCAAATTTTTTCTTAGTAATAAAGACTCATAAATATATTATATAAATAATATATTTATTTACCTTTTATATTTTATTTTATAAAAATTTTAAATTTATTTTCATATATTTTTTTCATAACAATATGAAATTTGAATTATTTATATTATAAACTAATATATTTAATATAATTTTATCATTTCAAAATATTACCCGTTAAAATATATTTTAAAAAACGTTTCCAAATTTTCCAATATCAAATAAGTTCTTAAGAAATGATAGTAAAATATATAACCTAAATAAGACGAGATTAAGTCCATCCCCTATTTATCTCCCATCCACATCCCTTTCTTCATTTGTGCAGTTATTTTTACTTCTTTTTTAACACTGTTATTTTATTTTTTTACTTAGAAGTGATGATAATATGGTATGAAATATAAATGATAATATGGTATGAAATATATATATATATATATAATCACCTGTGACAAGTCTTAAATATAAAATTGCAAAATGGTTTAAGTGCTAATTGACTAATATTAAAAAAAATAACTAGGCCTTACTTTTCCATTTAAACCCAAGTAAAAACAAAATTAATTTGAAGCTACAAAATTCTATTCCTAACTTACAAAAAAATACTTAAAATTTATGTGTTTAGAAAAAGATATACTAAATTAATTATAAATCAAATAATAATTTGTCCTTTCTCATCTAAATCAAATGAAAATGAAAATTATTTGAATGTAAAAATCTCTATATATCTTAATAATAATTAGTTGGATTTGTATATTATAAATTATTTCAATATTTTATAATTTAATAAGTGATTTTGTTTTATAAAAATAAGACGCAAATCAATCAAACAAGCTCTAAGGTGGGCAGTAAGTTAAGTAAATGGTCAATTTCATATGTCTTTTTATGCTCCATAATTCATTTATCTATTTGTCTAATGTTAGTACATAAGTACACATATTTGTTGGTTTCCCAAAAAAAAAAATGAAGAGAATATCGATGTTGTGAGAAAAAATGTGGGGCTTCATATAGCTAAGCTATTGTAAATATTTGTGTTAATTTGATTATGCGACAACCTAATACACATAATGAATAAACCAATAAATTTTTATCACTTTTCTATTCTCTTTCAATATCACCAATGTCATTATAAAAATAAGTTGATCAAATAAATGATTGCATCAATTATAACCCGAGAATCTAGCTCTTATAATTATTTAGTTTATCTAATACACATTAGAGTTTAATGTCACTAGAATATTTTGATTTAGTTCTATAATGTATTTACATATTAAATAAAAAGCATTATTACATAATCTATGATAGTTAAAATTACAAGAATTATATTTAAGAGATCAAAGTCACTAGTTCCCAAAATATACAGGTTTGAATAATCCCTTTTACCTTTCGTCCAACACTCCATCAAAAATGAATAATTGAAAAGTATTAACATCACTTTTTTATTATCCTGGGCAACTTTAGTTTAGTTTAAATTTTTTATTTTAAATATTTTTGTTGAAACTTTATTTTGAAATAAGATGGATAGATGGTCAATTCATATGTTGCAACAATTTTAATGTGATTGAATTAGGGATAAAAACTAATCAAATGAAAAATGGGCTTAATGAAGGAATCATGCCAACCAATCAAATGAAAATGGGCTTAATCAAGGGCATGACCACGTAAAAGTGAAGCTTTAAAATTTCATAACAGATTTCAACTAAAAGAATGACCACCTAAGATAAGGTGTTCTCCATTTAATGAGATTCAAATTGATTTAGTGAGTCACTTACAGTTTTACATTGAATAATTTTGTACTTTTAGTTTTAAGTCACCCTCAATAAAGGATGAATGCGTTTATCATTCATCCCCCACCCTATTCTATTTAAGAAATTTTCTTCAACTACTATCTCTTCTAGTTCAATTTCGGAGAATTCACGTAAAGTACCATTAAATTATATTATTTAAATCAAACGCCTTAAATTTAAGTGGAAATCATGAATGTGTTATCATGTTAGTTTTTTACATTAAAAAACACTTATTATTATTATTATTGTATTCGATTTTATTTTATTTTGTTTCTTCATGATTAATTTTAAATTATATAAAATTATAACTGTTTTAATATATATATATATATATATATATATATATATATATATATATATATATATATATATATATATATATTTGAGACTATTTTAATAATGTTTTACCATAATTTTGCAACTTCTACATTATATATATATATATGCTAATCAAAATATAGTTTGTACCTTAAAAAACATACCATTCTCTTTAAGACAAGTGATTTCAACATGGTTGGAAATTTTTTTGATTTTTTTTATATCTATCAATTATCAATTTGAAACAAATTATTTAGAAAATAATAAAAGGTTTCTATTATGAAAATTTCATCTCATCTAGTGAGCGAGTTGTTTAAACTATGTATAGAGGAGGAAATTGGGGTGAGACAACGTAGCATAGCGATTTAAATTACATATGAGAAATAACGTTATTAACTCAATATCTATTACGGGTATCGTACATTAGAACAGTCTATATCTAAAAGTATTATTCAATTTTACAACTGGACCTACTATAAAGTAAATCAATTGATGCCTAACTAACCGGACCTATTATAAAGTAATCGGACCTACATGTGAGAAATTTCTACAGCTAATGTGAAAATTTGAATTGATGCCTAACTAGACCTACTATAAAATAAATGATAAAAAATAGTTAAAATCCAAATGGAAGTACAATTCATGTCCATCTCTAAATGGTGTATATAATTAAGAGCATTGAAATAGAGTATGTTTCTCAATAACTAATGCGACTACTTGCTGCATTTCATTTCAAACATTTCACATTTGTCTATTTCAAAACATTTATATAAAAAATTGATTCTTCATTACTGATTTTAATATCTGCTCTATATTTATTCATTTATATACTTATTTTAAATTTTAAATATAACAACTTTAAAGTAAGTAACTGCATTGAATGTAGTGATTAATATTTGATAATCAATGTCCCTCAATTATATTGTCCCTAATAAATCAGTGCAGTACTTATTTATTTGCATTTAAAACATCTCACAATTATCTATTTCAAAAAGTTTATAAAAAAATATGATTTTTCTTTTTTTTGGGAAAATATAAATATGATTTTTCATTATATGTTTTTAGTCATATAGTTTTACTATATAGATTAATTCTAAAAATTAAAGTTATTTGAATGTATAAATATTTAATTCCAGCTAACATATACAACTTCACACAACTTTTATCTACATATTAGAATAGATTTACGAGTAAAATAACTATATTTTTTATATAACAAAGTTAAAATATATCTTAGCAATAATAATTAGTGATCCTCTCTGCTAGCCTAGCGGTAATAAGATGTGATTAAGTGTATTTGTGGGCTAAATACTTAATTCGTTGTCTAATTTTAAATGTGGAGACTATTCCCACAAGCGAGAATAATTGGTTAATCTGTCAAAACTGGAAAATCGTTTACGAGAAAGTCAACCTCGTCACTGATTTCATTGCATTTTATTTCTCAATTCTCATTTGTCATCTTTTATCTCTCCTTTTTTGTCATTCATTCAATTTGTTTTTTACCCTGATATTCTTTGAACTTATGTAACTCTTTTGTCTTTTGTGCTTTCTTATTTAATTGACGTTATGTCGTCTTTAAAAAAAAATAATTTGTGATTAATAATTTAATAAACTTCAAACAAATATTTTTTTAATATTTTTAAATAAACAAATATTTATCTACTTCAAATTGCGGTTGTTACACTATGTTAATAAGCAGGTTGATCAAACCTATTTTTATAAATGTGAAAATTTCAGAACAAACGTAAAGATAGTGTAAGAGTACTATTTGACACTTGTTTGCTAAAAAGATGGAATAAAAAATCTTATAATAACACAATATATAAAAAAAAACAAATATCTCTCTCTTATTTCCTCAATTACTATGAAAATTAGAATAAAAAAACAAACTGTAATAATTAAAATATACAAAAACAAAAACATCTTATCTTATTTTTTTCAAATTGTTACGAAATTTGAAATCAAAACAATGTGTAATAATATATACAAATATACTATAATAATATATATGTGTTCCACCGTATCTTAAGTAATATGAATATTTTTTCTTTCATTAGCTACAACTCAACATGATCATTTTTTTTTATTATTGTTGTTAAAAAAACAAAAACTAATGTGTTTTTTAGGCTAAAAGGTATGGGTGGGTGTATATATATGTTTAATATTTTTACCTAATAATTGGTCGGAGAAGAGTTACATATAAATTTACAGTTGGAGAGATGTAGATAGCATATGATAATAGAGACGGAGAGGGCAAAAATGCTCTGGTTACGTGACGTGAGCAAATGTCTTATTTCAACAAATGTTCTGGTCTGAAGAAGAGCAAGCAGACGCCTTGCTTCAGTAGCTGTATGAAGAAGCGTATGTCTTATCTTCTCATGGCTCATGAGAATAGCGAACAAACAACGTTCATTATCGTCTGCCAAGTAATTTTTATACGCTTAACTATCACGTACTCGATTATTCCTCTAGCCCGCGTTGTACATTCCAATACACCGTGTTCTACCGAATATTCTACAATACAATCCGGTACGCCATGATTCAACATATATATTCTTATGTACGTTTCCGTACACTTAGCGTACGTTTAACGGAAAACTGACACGTATCCAAGAGAAAGATTAGACCGTTGCTAAACTTAAATATAAAAGGTGATCAGAGTACAACGACAAATCTCTCGCTTCCTGAACTTTTATATTACGAATTCTGAATTGCTAAGTGTTGTGATTTACTCTCTCTAAGATTACTGTACTATGTGCGTGTATTTCCAGTATTGTAAGTTAAACAGGATTGTGTCTGTTCAACAGAGTGTTAGCTAGGAGTTCAGAAACAAACAGTTGTTAAGTCTTATGTTTCTGACTGGATTTGTATAGTTGTTATACACAATAAGAATTTTATGTTTCTGTTAGAATCCAAACCACAATAAAAGAGAATAAAAGCGATAAAGAAGAACGAACACCAAGATTACGTGGAAAACCCTTTACGGGTGAAAAACCACGGGCAGAAGAGAAGATTTCACTATAACGAAGATTGTACAAAATTTTGGTGGACAACGTAAAACCGTATTAGAGAAAAGACGGCTGTCTTCTCTATATATTGTCTAACCCTAAAATGTGATGTAAATGAAAAGGGGTTAGACCCATTAAGACTACAAGTCCATACAGTGCAGGCAAAGCCCGCTGACCCAACAAGAATTCGGGCCACAAACTCTAACAATCTCCACCTTGAAACGAATTCCAATCTTTGATAGCATAACCACAAAATCAAACCTCTTCCACCAAAGCCCATAAGGGCATAACTCAGTAATGAAGACCAACCAAGTTCAAGCAATGCTCAAACTTGGTAATAGGAAGTGACTTGGTCATCATATCTGCAGGATTATTGTGTGTACTCACCTTACTCACAACAATATCACCACGAGCAATCACATCACGCACAAAATGATACCGTACATCAATGTGCTTAGTCCTCTCGTGAAACATCTGATCCTTTGTTAGAAAAATAGCACTCTGGCTATCACAAAAGATTGTAGAAATCTGCAAATCATCACTAAGTTCGCCAAACAAGCCTTTCATCCAAATTGCTTCTTTGCAAGCTTCTGTAATCGCCATGTACTCTGCCTCTGTAGTAGACAAAGCAACTGTAGCCTACAACATAGCCTTCCAACTAATAGCGCAACCACCAACAAAAAAAATGTAACTAGACAATGATCTTCTCTTATCAAGATCTCCAGCGTAATCTGAATCAACGTAACCGACAACTCCATCTCTACTTTTCCCAAACTGTAAACAAACATCAGTAGAACCACATAAGTATCTGAAAATCCACTGAACTGCTTTCCAATGTTCCTTACCAGGGTTTGCCATATATCTACTAACAACACTGACTGCATATGCTAAGTCAGGTCGTGAACAAACCATAGCATACATAAGGGAGCCAACGGCACTAGAGTATGGCACTCGCGACATATAATCATCATCACTATCTGACTGTGGTGACAAAGAAGACGAAAGTCTAAAATGAGCAGCTAGTGGAGTACTTACCGGCTTGGCACTTTGCATGTTAAACCTACTAAGGACTTTCTCGATGTACCTCTTTTGACTTATGTACAATTTACCAGCCGGTCGATCTCTAAGAATCTCCATTCCAAGCATCTTCTTTGCTGCACCTAAATCTTTCATCTCAAACTCGTTACTCAACTGTGCTTTCACCTTTCTGACCTCTCTTTGATCTTTAGCGGCAATTAGCATACCGTCAACATACAACAACAGGTAAACGAACGACCCATCATCACATACTTTAAAACAGACACAACTATCGTAATTGCTCCTCCTGAAATCATGAGTGGTCATAAATGTATCAAATCTCTTGTACCATTGCCTCGGTGACTGTTTCAAACCATAAAGAGACTTTTTCAGCTGACATACATAGTCCTCATTTCCTAAGGCTACGAATCCCTCTGGTTGCTGCATGTAGATGTCTTCCTCAAGTTCTCCGTGTAAGAATGCAGTTTTTACATCTAACTGCTCAAGCTCAAGATCGTGGTATGCCACAATACCTAGTAAAGCCCGAATAGAACTATGTTTCACAACTGGAGAAAATACATCAGCAAAATCAACACCTGGAGTTTGACTATATCCTTTTGCAACAAGCCTGGCTTTATACCTGGCTTCTTCAGCTCCCATCGTACCTTCCTTTCTCTTATACACCCATTTGCAGCGAACAACCTTCTCGCTCTTTGGTAACTTCACTAGATCCCATGTAGCGTTCTTGTGAAGCGATTATATCTCTTCCTGCATAGCGATCATCCACATACCAGAGTTTTCGCAGGTAATCGCCTCTGAATATGTCGCAGGTTCTTTTTCTGAATCAATCTCTTCAGCCACATTTAATGCATACGCAACTAAATCAGCCTCTGCATATCTCTGAGGGCGTCTAATAAAAAAATAAAAAATATATCATTTGTGCGTGTCCTCAATCTGTAGCATGGATATTATTAAGTTTATTTTAATTGTATATTATTATCAAAGAAATTTCAGAGTAATAATGTTTAGTTTGGTGATCTATCAATATAGACTAATTTTTTTTATTAAATAATGTTTGTTTCTAACTTTCTAAATCTATAAAATTGATATAGAACAAAATATACAATTTCAGTGTTTCCTGATTTTGGCTCGTTTAGTTTGTGATCTAAGGTTACAATTATTTTGATTTAATTGTTTGAAAATTTGTATTGAGTTTTGACCCAATAGTGACCTATAATTCAACTATAGACAATTCCATCTCCCAACTGTTTTATACGTGGGCCCTCCAGCTTCATAACTATTTATTGTTTATTCTTTCATGGTATTTATATATTGGTTTTTATTCAATAATTGTTACTGATAAAATGAGTAAACAGTTTTATCTATATCTATATAAAAAAATCCAAATTTCATGGTGGGAATTTTTTAATTTTTTTTTTTTTTTGTAAGTAATTAGATTTTATAAATATATAATAACTATTTGATGAGATCAAGTATATTTTACTTGGAAATGTCTTTTGTGTTATTATTAATGTCTAAGATGGTTATTATTAATGCAAAGATCTTGAATAATTTGTGTTACTAATTATGAAAGCAGTCTATTTTATTTCTATTTTATTTGAGATTCTTAAAGTGTTGAATGAGGATTTCTAATGAGGTGGAGGAAATGTCGTTTTTTAGGGATACCCTATTGTGAATCTCCCAAACCAAATGCCTTAAGACTGGTCTAGGACAAATGGTATAAAAAAGAAGATTTAACAGCTATATATTGGTCAGTAATTTAATTAGCCCATTATTAATTTTTGAGTTTTTAAATAAATGGCCTGGAATGCAAGAACTTCAATTATTTGTAGGAAAGATGGACGTCGATGTAAATATCGAAGAGTTTCATCGATGCCCATGATGTCATAAATGTCAAGCTTTAATTTATTTTCTCTATAACGCCACAAAAAACAGACTTTTATCCTCGTTAATGAAGAGACATGTAACACTAGAGAAGATGGTTAATGCTTCTTTAATAACTTTAACTAAATATTGATGTTAGGTATTTGAACAATTTCTTTATATCATTTTGAAAATATAGTTCTTATTTCATTTTCATATTTGAAAAAATAATCACGAATCCCTATAATATAAATAGTGAAGTGAAGGATAGAGACGCATTACATAATCAATCAATGAAAATACACGAAAAATTAAAAACACAAGAAATTCATAATTCAAACACGATTTCATATGACCATGCCTTTAATAGATTGTGTTTTAGTGAGAATCAAACTCATCAACTTGATGTTTTAGATAGGACTATTGCCACTTAAACTATAATATTAAATTGTGTTATAATGACAAACATAATATTCAATTTAATAAATAATTAATATTATTAATTATATATTATTAAATATATTAATTCTAAATTATTAAATAATTATAAAGTATTTAAATATAATAATGAATTAATAATTATAAGTAACTTTAATAATTATGAGAATTATTAACATTTTATTTTGTTTTATTTAATTTTTTTAATTTATTTATTTTTTACTTTTTATTGAGAGCATAATAAACAGTACTATTGTCATGATGATGTGTGAAAAACCATCAAAGGTACAAGTGGGTCATATAAAAAAAAACCTAGAATAGAGTAGAGGACAACATCACCATGTAACATGCACTAAATATATGCTAAAATGGAAGATATTCAGTGAATATTTTCATATTATTTTTGAAAATTTTATACATAAAAATAAAATTTATACATGATTTACAAAATCAGATTATTTGGGATTACTTATTATTTTATTAACATTAAAATTTATAATAAATAAAGTATAATAAAATGAGAGATGCTTTAGTAGTGATATATATATATATATTATATTTAAGAGAAGTTGGAGTTAGATAAATAATGGTCTCTAATGATTTTGGTATGTAAATAATTAAAGTTAGGTAGGTGCATGGTCCTATTGAGTGATCTTATGTATGTAAATTATTAAAGTTAAATATATAAATAGAAGCTATAATTGAATTTTTACTGAGAAATAGAGAGACATGTTGATTTTTTGAAATACTAAGAAGGGCCAATTATGGAAAGAAATGAACTCTCATTCCAAGTTTCTCATAATCATTACATCATTGCATTTTCTTTTAAGTAAAAATTGGGTTAATAATAAAAGTTTTAAAATTTATAAGGTTATTCATTAAGTTAATTAGGTTATCACATCTTATCAAATCAAACTAACACTCAAACTAAAAAATTTATAGTGAACGATTATGCATTTATATATTGAGCTTTCATATCCCATCTTTTATTTCACAACATTGATATTTTTCTCTTCATTTTTTGGTAAGACAACAAATATACACACTTAGCCCTCGTTTGGTAAATGGTATAACACTGTAGGTATAGTACAACTATACTTACAGTAAAATGGATTAATTTATTGGTTGGTCAATTTCATAACTACATTCATGAGTATAATATATTACCTTAAATAAGGTATAAAATTGGTATAAAATTGTAACTGGTGTACAAAACCTTATTAAAATTGTATTCCATTAATATCCTTGTATATTGTTTTTATTATGTTTAGGTTTTTATAATTCATTTCTTTTTTATCCTTCTTCATCTTCATTACTTCATCTTCTTCCACATTTTCTCAACCAATCTTCTTGTTATTTTGTTTATGATTGCATTATATATTGTCAATAGTTTTATTATTTATATATATTTATATAATTATGAAGGTTAAATTATAAAGAATTATATATATAATAATGTAAATCATATAATAATATTATTTATTTAAAAAATATATTTATATAATTTTTTTAATTAATTTTAATATAATTAATAATACAATTACCGATAAAATAAATATATTAATTTTAATAGAATTAATAATACAACTACCTATAAGATAAATAATAATTAAAAATAATTTATTTAAATATAAGGGTAAAATAGTCTTTTACACTTCTTACTACATTTTTATACTATTAATCAAACACAAAATAATAAAATTTATACTTATTTTATACTCACAACCAAATATTAACCACATATATAATTTAGGGAAATGATAGAGAGCGATAAAATATTGACAGGAATATGTAGGGAAATGATGTGTCATTTCTATATTGGATTAAAAATGTAATAGGAGAGAGAATTTTAACATTTTCAATCCAATGGAGAAATGACACATCATTTCCCCACATATTTCTGTCAATATTTTACCGCTCTCTATCATTTTTCTATAATTTAATACTTCTTAATATCTCTTTATAATTTATACCCTTATAACTTATACCTACATAACTAATACTGCATATCAAACACTCTCTTAGTACTAACATTAGAAAATAGAAAAAATGAATTAAGGAGACATAAAAGTAAAAATAAATCATTTCCCCCCACCCAAAAAAAAAGTAAAAATGAAATTAACCATTTACCTAACTTACTATCACCTTTGAGTTTGTGTAATGAATTAAGGAGGTATAAAAGGAAAGTTGAAATTAACCATTTATGTAACATATTACAACCATAGAGTTTGTGTGATGTTGATTATTAGGGATGTTTATTGGATTTTTAATTATATATTTTTATTAATCTCTTTGTGAATATGTTTAATCTTTAAAAAATTTTAAACTTATTATATTATAAAAAAATTGAACTAATTTATAATGTACACATCAAATGTCTATTATTAAGTTATAATAAAGATTTTATATTCAAATAACTTTAAATTTCATTTGATTTAAATGAGAAAAGACAAATTATTTGTTTTAGAATTAATTTTATATATCATTTTTCTATATACATAAATTGTGCAAAAGTATTTATTTGTAAGTTAGG